>NW_024098277.1:0-120268 GCF_016545835.1 Crotalus tigris | reverse complement strand
AGAAATCTAATTTCAGGATTTTTTTAACTAAACAATGGCATATTCCTTCAAATGTTGTTGATGATCAATGATTCGTCAGATTGACAAAGGTGATATTACAATGTAAAAGCTATGGTTGCATATTTGGTGTGCATTTCCATCTGAAATCAGAAAAATCAGAAACTGTTTTAAAAACCCTCCTTTTCAAAACATTTTTTTTTTATTTATGGTAAGGTTCTTCCATTTTCTCGATGCAATGACCCTTGTTTTCCCGGGGACTGGAAGAAAGGGATTGAAGGGGATCAGTTCTGCTGCTATGATTGTGTTCCATGCCCAGAAGGGAAGATTTCAAATCAAAATGGTATGGTAGGAATTCTACCAATTTTCATCAGATTAAGCAAACTTTAATATACACATTTAGGATGTATAAAATTAATAAAATGAGTTTCATTGATTTGGAATGCCTAGATAACAAATTTCTTTGACTTTCCTCCCAGATATGGATGACTGTTTTGAATGTCCAGAAGATCATTATCCAAATAAAGAAAAGAATGGATGTATCCTGAAACGGGTGGTGTTTCTAACTATTGAAGAACCCTTAGGAATTGGTTTAGCGTCATCAGCTCTTGGTTTCTTTTTCTTGACATCTTGGGTACTTGGAACTTTTATTAAGCACAGGGAGACTCCCATTGTCAAAGCCAATAACCAGTCCCTCACCTACACCCTGCTTGTTTCTCTTCTGCTCTGTTTTCTCTCTTCTTTGTTTTTCCTCAGCCAACCTGGTAAAGTGACCTGCCTTCTCCGACAATCAACTTTTGGAACCACATTCTCAGTGGCTATTTCTAGTGTGCTGTCCAAAACCATCATTGTGGTTGTTGCTTTCATGGCCACTAAACCAGGATCTCACATGAGAAGATGGTTAGGGAAAAGATTGGCTTTTTCTACTGTCCTTTTCTGCTCCTTTTTTGAAGTATGTATTTGTATTCTTTGGTTGTCAACATCTCCACCATTTCCTGAGTTGGACATGCATTTACAGCTCCAAGAAATTATTTTACAATGCAATGAGGGGTCAGCTTTCTTCTTTTATTGTGTATTGGGCTATATGGGTGTCTTGGCCATTGCCAGCTTTATTGTAGCTTTTCTTGCCCGTAAATTACCTGACAGCTTTAATGAAGCCAAGTTCATCACCTTCAGCATGTTGGCCTTTTGCAGCGTGTGGATCTCCTTCTTTCCAGCGTATCTGAGTACAAAGGGAAAAGCCATGGTAGCTGTGGAGGTCTTCTCCATCTTGTCCTCCAGTGCTGCATTACTGGGATGCATATTCTTGCCAAAATGCTACATCATTGTTTTCCGGCCTGAACTAAACCAAAGGGAGCATCTCACAAAGAGAAATTAGTATAACATGTGACTTTTCTCACTAGGAGAAATTCCTAACAAACAAGAATAGGAAGTCCTAGTGACCATAATTACATAAGGATTTCATTTAGGTAACTTGATTTCACATTTTAATGAAATGGAAAAATGAATTGAAGTACTTATTAAAGTAGTTAGAGCTATTTTCTGTTGCTGATCTATTGATGATAGAAATGAAGACATTTACGTGCAATTTTCACCTCTTCACAAAATCAAAGATTGTTTTTAGTAGAATTTTCAGGAACGAGCCTGATATTTGGGCCTTTTCCATTTGGGTTTCTCTATAATTCAAAAGTTAAAAACAGGATATTAGTTTATGTACAGACATCTCTTGTGGGAAGTGATAAAGAGTAAAGACAGAAATTCGTACTATGAAATTCTGATCTAAATCTTAGAGTTGGAAGTAATTTTAAAGAAAAAGAAGCTCAACACTCTTTCTATGCCAGGTTATTCTCTAGGTCCTCTGAGATTGCTATTATATCTGTAATTTCCCTTCACTACCTTTGTTTCTCCTCTCATTTTTCATTTATTTTAATTTTTGATTAAGGACATTGTGATGTCCTTAATCAAAAAAGGAGAAAAAAAAGAGATCCATGAAATTATAGATCAATCAGCCTGACATCAATATCTGGAAAGATCTTGGAAAAAGATAATCAAGAAACACATCTTCCAACACCTTGAAACAAGGTTATAACCTGTAGCAGAATAACAAAATAACAGAGTTGGAAGGGACTTTGAAAGTTTTCTAGTTCATCCCCCAGCTCAAGCAACATGGATTCATCAAAAAGAGGTCATGCCAAATAAATCTTATTTCATTCTTCAACAAAGTGACTAAATCAATGGATCAATGAAATATACTTAGATATTGTGACTTGGGCTACATGTATATCTTAGCTCTTGCCAGCTTTATGGTGGCTTTTGTTGCCCATAAATTACCTGACAGCTTTGATGAAGCCAAGTTCATCACCTTCAGCATGTTGGTCTTTTGCAGTGTTTGGATCTCCTTCTTTCCAGTCTCCCTGAGCACAAAAGGAAACGCCATGGTAGCTGTGGAGGTCTTCTCTGTCTTGTCCTTCAGTGCTGCATTACTGGGATGCATATTTTTGCCAAAATCTATATCATTGTTTGCTGGGCTGACATCAAGCACAGGGAGCAACGCACAAAGAGAAATTAGTATAACATGTGATCTTTCTGGCCCAGAGAAATTAGTGACAAAAAAGAATAAAGCACTACATAAATATAGTAAGAACTGTTTTTGTCATTTTATCAATGTGTATTGAGCATACTATTATATGATAGCAGGTTTGAATATTTTAGGGCTCTTGAAATGTAGAATGTATTGAGTTTGTGAATCCTGTACATTTAACTGCATCTTGAAATAGGTGTTCATGCTGGTTCATAACCATTCACTCTATCAATAAATCCATTTCCCGAGCAACCTGCTATCATATATTAATAATATGGGAAATGTAGTGAAATGAAATATATTCTTCCTTCTGTCTCATCCTTCATTCAAAGTGTATGCTGACCAATGACCATAACAAAGAGTGATTTGAATGGGTTTACAATAAGAATTTTTACAAGAAAATCATCTAAAATTCAGCACAAATCCTAGAAAACATGTACAGCCTGCTCTGATATAGGAACTACAAATGTGAAAAAAAACAAAGAAAATTTTGAATATTCACTTGATGTTGATAAAATATAGGTATATAAGTATGTAGGTAGAAACGTAGATAGATAGATAGATAGATAGATAGATAGATAGATAGATAGATAGATAGATAGATAAACAGACCCTATGGACAGGGCAAGTGGCCCAAATTATAGTGCACATGCAACCCTAATTGAGATAGAAACTTGTTACTCTGGACTACTCTGCAAGTGATACTTCCTCTGTTCTCATCATTGGTGGCATGATGTCCCACATGCTTTACCAGTTTTATATGTAGCACCACTCCTGGAGGGAGCGCTAAAGTCCTGACCCTCTTGGCCCCCTATTCGGCTGGCTGCCGACCCAAGGGGTCTCTCACATTGGCACCTCTGCCTAACAGGGCATGTAGCATGGTGATGTTCAGTCAAAGTTGGCAGCCATGCCCATGGGGAGGTGATGGTTAATCTCTTTTGATAGTAACTCATGTGGGATGGTGATAGTTGACCTCAGACAGTAAAACCTACAGGAGACGATGGTAGTCAGGTCCTGGTAACAGCAGCTAGTGTACAATAGTAGTAGTCAGTCCCTAGTAACAGTAACCTTGCTTAGGATGATGTTAATGAGTCTCTGATAGTAGCAGCTTGCCTATGACAATGATTGCCTGTCTCTGGTGACAGCAACTTGCCTAAGCCAATGGTTGTCAGTCTTTGGTGACAGCAGCTTTCCTAAGACAATGTTAGTCAGTCTCTGGTAACAGCAACTTGCCTAGAGCAATGGTAATCAGTCTCTGGTAACAGCAACCTGCCTAGAGCAATGGTAGTTAGTATCTGGTGAAAGCAACTTACCTAAGATGATGATAATCAATTCCTCTCTGGAGCTCAAAGGGGACCTCCTTTCTCCACTCTCCTTGTCTCTCTCTCTCTCCCCTCGCTATATGTAATCCCCCATCCCTTCCTTATCCCCTTTTTGTTTCCACAAGCTAATCCTTTAAAAACTCCTCTACTTCCCACTAAAAGACATACCCTCAATCCGGTCAAACTCTTTCCTTACTCTCCCTCCTCCCATTTGGCTCCAATAAGGGAAAAGAAATAAAACTCCCCAACCTATCCTCTCTTTGTGTGGTCTGCCACAATGAAGAAAAAACAATAAAAACTTCAGCAAGCTACTCTCACTCTCTATCCCCTGTCTTCGTCCGGCTTGCTTGCAACAAAGCAGAAAAACACAAAGATCCCACCTTCTTACTCTATCTCTATTTCTTCATTCAGCTGGCTCTGGATGGCAAGCTCCATTAAGCTGCTCTCTCTCTATCTCTTCTTCATCTGGCTCTTCTCAATATCCAGCCAAACAACACCTTCCAGTCTCTTTCTCTTTAATCGCTCAGCTGGCTCTGCTCAATGTGCAACCAATTGTTACTTTCCAGTATCTTTCTCTTTCCTCTCCCATCAGTTTCCTCCTCCCTTTTCTTCCCTTCTCAGAGCCACATCCTGCCACCAGACCGACAGCAGTTGCTGGAGCTCCCGCAAAACCTCTCAGCTGGCCCCATTCTCATCCCAGCTCCGCTACATATAAATTGCAATTTAAGGAACATCCTTGAATAAAACCTTATGAAACATCATTGTGTGGAGTTTTATTTATTTATTTATTTATTTCACAGAATTTTATGGCCTCCCACTCACTGTCAATGTCATGGTTCCGATAGATGAACCCAATAGAAAAAAGGACTCCGAGACAATTGCTTTCCTCAAACACAATTTTTAATGGCTACATAGTATCAGCATGAACAAAGGTGAAACCAAGACTAAAGTTCCCTTCCTCCAAAGTTACAAAGATGAACTTCCCACACCATTTCTATGTCATAAATCACATTCTCCAATGCGCTAGTTTAGCGGACTTTCTAGCAGACATTTCTACCTGCCAAAACTCTGGTAGCAATGACCTTGGTTCCCACAGAACAATTTTAGGTTTTAGCTAGGCAAAAAGAATACACACACCTCTTCCCATTTCTGTTGCATCTGAAAAATGAGATGAAAATGGCTGCAGCCAAATTCATTTGTAGTGTTGACAGTCAGTGTCTCTGAGCTACTTAAAAAAAAAATAAAACCCAATATATAAACAATAAAAACACACCTGCGTGGATTACAATTAATCAGTTGAGTGACTTCATAGGTTCCAACCTAGTCTGAGTTCCACAGACCTACTTGCAAAACCATATGCTCATGTCTTTGCAAAAGAGTGTCAAAGTGGCAGCCAATTTAAACATTGCCTGCCTCCTTGCTCTAGTGGATCATGTGGATCTGATCAGGAAGACAGTTCTTCAAATAACTTGGTCCCAAGCCATGTAGGGTTTAAAGGTGACAACTAGTACATTGAATTGTACCTGGAAGCAAATTGTCAGCCAATGCAACTCCCACAAGAAAGGTGGCATATGTATAATCTGGGTCTGCATATAACCATACAGGGGCCTGCACTTTGAATCAACTGGAGCTTCCAGATACTTTTCAAGGGCAGCCTTTTATAGACCTCTATGCAGAGTGGTGATTTATTAATTGGTGGCATGACATCCAATATAGTTTATCATTTCTATGAACTGAAATTGAAGGAACATCCTTGTGTAAAACTTTATGACATGCCATGTAAAGAGGGTTTTTTTTTCTTTTATAATCTTAGCCAGTTCCCCCCAAATTGCTGAAATGAGCAAAAGGCTTTACTGTATCTCTAATGTAAGCCACTCTGTCTTTCAAATATTTCTAGTTGTGGTAGAAGAAATAAGATTCTTTAGATTTTGTTAAGTGTTGGCTATAGAATGTAGGAAACTTTGGTGCAAGAAATATTTTGAAGATTTTTAGTCAGCTCAAGGAATATTTTTTTTAAAAAATTGTGCATTGTTATTCCTCACAAAACATACAAGCAATAAAAGACTGATACCTGGTGGATCTGTTCATATTCTATTTTGTGAAAAAATGGTAGAAAATCAATGTGGTAGCTTCAAACAACACTTTCTACAACTAAGCATATATTTTATTACAAATCTCCCTTAAATTATTGTCATTGATCGAAGGGATAGAACTAGAATGGTGGGCATACCTTCAACTACAGGCGAGATATTGGAAAGATAAAAAAGAGTGAGGCATAAAAATAGAACTGATAGGGCTGGATAAAATATTACTTGGTACTGAGGATAAAATGATTAAAAAGCTATATCATTATTTGTTAGATCAGGCAATGTATGAGGAACAGGTAAAAGAAACCATGTTAATGTGGAGCAGGGATTTTGATCTCAACTTTAATCTGCATATCTGGCAAGAATTATGGGTACGAAATAGGAAGCTTACTTTGGCCACCTCCTACAAAGAAAACCTCTACAAAATGTTCTACAGATGGCATCTCCCACCCACAAGATTAGCTAAAATGGGTCCAAATATTTCTTCCACGTGCTGGAAATGTAAATTGGCAAGAGGGACATATTACCACATGTGGTGGGAGTGTTCAAAAGCCCGTGACTTTGGAACAAGGTTAAAAAATGGCTGGAAAAAGTACTAATGATAGAGGTAGAGCTAAAACCAGAACTCTTTCTATTAGGCATAATTATGCAGAAATACGACAAAGGGATATTGTATGTGATGCTACATATTCTCACACCTGCTAGATTGGTGTATGAACAAAACTGGAGGAATAAAGAAATTCCAACAGAAGAAGAGATTTTATATAAAATCTTATTGTGTGCTGATATGGATAGGCTCACAATGGAAATGAAGGACAAGAGAGAGTCAGATTACTTTGAAATCTGGGACAAATTCTGTTGTTGGTGTAAATCAAGGAGAAATGTTTGGGTTTTAAGTTAGCATTAAGATAGAGATATATAAAACTGTATGTCAGTATATAGAGAAACAAATTAGAGACTGTATTGTATAGAAAAATATGTATATATAGAAATTAAGAATTATATGTATGATGAGGAACAAATTGTTAGGAATATATACACTGGAATGTTATGTTATGTCCATCTTTGTTTTAACTTTTTTATAAATAAAAAACTTTTTTAAAAAAAAATTACTGTCATTGACATTTGCTCATTTTAAAAAAAAATAGTTGAACCATTGGCCAATTATTATCTCATCAAAACAGAACAATTATCTCACTACAGGAATCACCATGTTTTCTTAGCTAGGCCAAAACACCAAAGGCTGCATAGAAGGGAATTATATTCAGCAATGATTAAGGTATCAGTTTGGATATAAAGTAACACTTCAACCACAGGAAGTTTGGCACAAGGGTAATAATGGCTCTGTCATATACTTTGCTTCAGCTTTCTACCCTCTGTTTTCCTCTCCCAGAGTATCTGTTCAAATCCTGATGGTGTTCAAGATGCAATTTTGCGCTCATGTGGATCTTTAAATAAAAACTGACAGTTTTTCTCATTAGGTGCATTCTCAGAGATAAGCCTTGGATCAATCTTTAGATGAAGTATTGGATTATATTTACCTCTTGATCAGTAGGAGGGAAGGGAAAACATTTTCAGACTAACAAAGCATGAAAATGTTTTTTCTGATATTTTTGGTGTACAAAGTAGTTTCTCTGAAATGCCCTGCAAGCGATGCTTTCCTTGTTCCACATGAGTGGTACCAGCCTGGAGACTTCATCGTTGGTGGGATGGCATCTCACATTGCTTACCACCTTTATGAAATTAAATTTAGTGAAAATCCTTCTACAAAACCTTATGAAATACCAGGGTAATAATTTTTTAATCTATCTAAACTTATCCAAATTTTCAAGAATCTTTAATATGAGTATATCTTTGTGCATAAATTTAGTGTTTTTATTGTAATCTATGACTTAACCTCTTTTGAATTGTACCTGGTTGTGAGAGAAGACATAAACTTTAGATTATTTCAAAATCTTTCACATGAAATGTACAAAATTTAAGATCAAGAAGTCTATATTTTTTGAAAAAATTTGCATATCTCTCCTCACAAAATATACATACAGTATGCAAGTGATACCTCCTAAATCTATTCATATACCATTTTTTGAAAATCACATAGAAAATATATTAATTTGAAAAAAAGTCACTACTTGTATTTGTTGTAGTACATATTTGTTGAAAGTCAGGGAAATGCTGTGTAAAATAAATGTAAACTCTGTAGGAATTATTAAGCATTTTAGGAAAGCTATTATCTTCCTACTATCATCAGAGAAAGAAATATTTGTTATTCATACAGTACAGGAATGTTGCCACCTTATGGGAATTGTCAATTTACATTTACAACTATGATATTTAAATTCTTTGCAGTGTATTCCCCAAATTTCATCAACACGTCCTTGCCTTGGCCTTTGCTGTGAAGGAGATCAATGAGGACTCCCAGATGTTACCTAACATCACTCTCGGGTTCCACATCTATGACAGTTACCTCAATGCAAGGATGACCTATCGCACCACTCTGGACCTGCTTTTCAAATCCCAGGAATTTGTCCCTAACTACAAGTGTGATGGCCAGAAGAATCTCGTGGCTATCATTGGAGGATTGGATTTTGTCATATCATCTCATATTGCTGAAATTGTTCAATTCTTCAAGATTCCACAAGTAAGTTGTGAAAGGGTTAAAGAGAAAAATTCTATATTCTGTTCTTGATGTTGTTATGGAATAATTAAGGAACGTTAAGATTAGACTTAGGTTTGTATTAAGATGTTCTACCTGGCTTAAGGTCTATTAGCATAAATTTGAAACTATAATGCAAATATAAGAAGTCCATAGACATTACATATCTGGAAAAAGAGTTGAACATAGTATTCTTTGCTTCTATCAAAAGAATTGATCAATTATATGAGTTTGAAGTTATTCCAAGAAATTCCTTTCCATATTAATACTTAGAAGAATTTCAGGAAAATAATTCCTTCCTTTGATATATTTTATATGAAAACTAAATCAGGAAAATTAAATTTGATCTACCAACTGAACAAAATACCATTACACTTTCTTGCAGCTGACATATGGCTCATTAGCTCAAGATGCATTTCAGACTAGTAGACTTTCTTCACTTTATTTCATGATCCCAAAAGAGGACCATCAGTACATTGGGATTATCCAACTGCTTCACCATTTCAGGTGGACCTGGATTGGGATTTTTGCTGTTGATAACAATGATGGAGAAAAATTCTTACATAAAATGCAGCCCTTACTTTCAGAGAACGGAATCTGCTCATCGTTCATAGAAAGGCTCGCACAACTCATCCACTTAGAAGATTTCCCAGAAGTTTATCAAACAATCTCAATTATTTCCATGAACTGGATAACTAGCAAAGCCAACACATTTCTTGTCTATGGAGAAGCATTGACAATTACGTGGCTAAGAGCTGTCACATTTATGGTAGATCCTGAAAGGAAAGAAATTGCATTATATAGAAAGGTGTGGATCATGACTGTACAAATTGATTTTGTATTATCAGGATTTCAAATCAGTTGGGATCTCCAGATGTTCCATGGGGCTATTTCTTTCACTGCTCATTCGACAGCAGTTGCAGGTTTCAAGGAATTCCTTCAGACCATCAATCCTCTTTCAGTCTGCAGAGATGAGTTTCTGCAGGAAATTTGGGAACAATTATTTGATTGTTCATTTCCAAAAACAGAATTACAAGAAACACAGAGTAGGCAGTGCACTGGTGAGATGAAGCTAGAGGATCTTCCTGGACCTGCTTTTGAAATGGAAATGACTGGACAAAGCTATAGTATCTACAATGCTGTTCATGCTGTGGCTCATGCTTTGCAAACTCTATACACATTACATGTCAATAGAAAAAAAACTATGATGTGTAAAAATTCTGACCTTCCACATCTCCAGTCTTGGCAGGTATTCCCTTTGCATTGGACCCTTATTTTATTTCAATAAGCAGTTTGAGGTAGAATTATATTTTGAACCCATTGTGTAAAGTCTTAATATTTTCTCCATATGAAATCAAGCATGAGAAAACAACTTAGAAATAAGGAGAAATTTCCTGATGGTGAGAATAATTAACAATGAATCAGTGGAACAGCTTGCCTTCAGAAGTTTTGGACACTGGAGATTTTTAAGAAGAGAAGGACTACTTATATGAATAAGTATAGGATCTCTTCCTTGAGCAAGGTAGTGGATTAGAAGACCTTCAGGTCCCTTCTGACTATGAAACACTGTTCTGTCTAAAATAGACACAGAAAAGGTAGTTTCTGTTGTTATTCTGATCACCAAGATATACTGTATAAACATGAAACATGTTTGCAATAATCTCTATCTTGCATTCTCTATGGAGTCTCTCATTCTAAAAACTGGCTAAAGAACATTAGTTGCACCTCAGACTGTCAAATTACTTTCTATCAAAGAGAAAAGATTAGATATGACTTATCTTGAATTAGTTGTTTAAGTAGTGGACCTAAAACATAATTGGAAGAAATCACAAAATTCCAGAATCATTTTTAAATTCTGCTGCACTCTTTCATTCTTTCTTTACTTATATTAATATCAAACTAGATATATAGTATGGACATATGCATTATCATGCACTTAGATAGAATAGAATAGAGCTGGAAGGCACCTTGGAAGTCTTCTAGTCCAGCCCCCTGCTCGAGCGGAAGAACCTATGCCATTTCAGAAAGGTAACTGTCCAATCTCTTCTTAAAAACCTCCAGTGATGGAGTGCCCATGATTTCCGAAGGCAAGCTGTTCCACTTGTGAATTGTCCTCAGTGTTAGGAAATTTCTCCTTAATTCCAGGTTGCTTCCCTCTTTGGTCAGTTTTGCAATATTGATTATCCAAATTCTAAGCACAAATATTTAATAATAGTGTTAGCAATTGGAAGAATAACTAAATGAAACTTGAATATGATTTTCCCCTCTCTATTATATAGCTCTCAACATCCTCTCTCTTTCATTCTCTTTCAAGTAGCTCCATCCATTTCTTCAAGGCTTTTCTTTTAACAATTCAGCTGGGGAGAAAGTGTTTCTGAATGAGAAAGGGGAAGCAACAGGTGGATTCGACATCACCAACTTGGTCACTTTTCCAAACAGATCATTTCAGAGAGTTAGAGTTGGAAAGATGGATCTACAAGCACCAAACGGGAAGGAATTATCCATGGATAAAGATTTGATTGTCTGGAGTCCAGCTTTTAACCAGGTATCGAAATAATGAATCCACCATGCCTTAGTCGATTAGGATCCCATATTGAACACATCTTTTTAAAAATCTAATTTCTGGGATTTTTTAAAATAAACAATGGCATATTCCTTCAAATGGTGTTGATGATCAATGATTTGTCAGATTGACAAAGGTGATATTACAATGTAAAAGCCATGGTTGCATATTTGGTGTGCATTTCCATCTGAAATCACAAGAGTGACCATGTTTCTATGAGATTGTCACCATGTGCAATTATTTACTCATCCTGCACTTCAATAGAAACATTTGTACATCATTGTAATGTCTACATCTTTTTAAGTTGTTGAACAAGTTGTTAAATTCAGCATCCTTTTGGGAAGTCAATAATCATGTCACTCTATTAAGAAGAATGTTCAGAATCTGTTTTAAAAACCCTCCTTTTCAAAACATTTTTTTTGTTTATCATAAGGTTCTTCCATTTTCTCGATGCAATGACCCTTGTTTTCCTGGGGACTGGAAGAAAGGGATTGAAGGGAATCAGTTCTGCTGCTATGACTGTGTTCCATGCCCAGAAGGGAAGATTTCAAATCAAAATGGTATGGTAGGAATTCTACCAATTTTCAATAGACTTAAGCAAACTTGAATATACACGTTTAGGATGCATACAATTAATAAAATGGGTTTCACTGATTTGGAATGCCTAAATGACAAATTTCTTGACTTTCCTCCCAGATATGGATGACTGTTTTAAATGTCCAGAAGATCATTATCCAAATGAAGAAAAGAATGGATGTATCCTGAAACGGATGGTGTTTCTAACTATTGAAGAACACTTAGGAATTGGTTTAGCCTCATCAGCTCTTGGTTTCTTCTTCTTGACCTCTTGGGTAATTGGAACTTTTATTAAGCACAGGGACACTCCCATTGTTAAAGCCAACAATCGGTCCCTCACCTACACCCTCCTTATCTCTCTTCAGCTCTGTTTTCTCTCCTCTTTGTTCTTCCTCAGCCAACCTGGTAAAGTGACCTGCCTTCTCCGGCAATCAACTTTTGGAATCACATTCTCAGTGGCTATTTCTAGTGTGCTGTCCAAAACCATCATTGTGGTTGTTGCTTTCATGGCCACTAAACCAGGGTCTCAGATGAGGAGATGGGTAGGGAAAAGATTGGCCTTTTCTACTGTCTTTTCCTGCTCCTTTTTCCAAGTATGTATTTGTATTATTTGGTTGTCAACATCTTCACCATTCCCTGAGTTAGACATGCACTCACAGCTCCAAGAAATGATTTTACAATGCAATGAGGGGTCAGCTTTCTTCTTTTATTGTGTCTTGGGCTACATGGGTGTCTTGACTATTGCCAGCTTTATTGTGGCTTTTCTTGCCCGTAAATTACCTGACAGCTTTAATGAAGCCAAGTTCATCACCTTCAGTATGTTGGCCTTTTGCAGTGTGTGGATCTCCTTTTTTCCAGCCTATCTGAGTACAAAAGGAAAAGCCATGGTAGCTGTGGAGATCTTCTCCATCTTGTCCTTCAGTGCTGCATTACTGGGATGCATATTCTTGCCAAAATGCTACATCATTGTTTTCCGGCCTGAACTAAACCAAAGGGAGCATCTCACAAAGAGAAATTAGTATAACATGTGATCTTTCTGGCCCAGAGAACTTAGTGACAAGAAAGAATAGAAAGACTGTTTGCTGTCTAGAGAAAGTATATAGAAGTTTTATTTTTTGTCAAAGGAGAGTCTTTGTAGCAAGATTTATTATAGTTGCCCCAAATAAATGTTTGCAGTGCTGCATTTTCAACTATTTTCCAAGATGGTAGAATATAATGCTTTATCTCTTGTAACACTCTACTTCATGAGACTTTGAAAAAAATTGATTTATCATGAATTGTTAGGACTTTTCAGGTTTTGACTCAAAGCTTGTCCAATGTTTGACATGCTACTTTCATGATGTTTATACTTTCTATTTATAGAATAGTTTCTATAAATACTATTCTATATTAAGTTTCTGAATGCTGTACATTTCACCTTGTTTTTAAAATGTCATGTTGAATCATTACTATTCATTCTTTTTATATAAACATAGGTTCATTGAAATTGATTATCAGATTGTAATAATATGAAAATCTATTGAAATGAAATGAAATGTATTCTTGCTTCTTTGTCAACCTTTATTCAAAGTATATGCTGCCCAATATCTATAATGAAGAGTGATTTTATTTATGTAGGAGAAGAGTGGTAGAACCAGAGGGATGAATGAAAAGAGTAATCAATTACATAGCCACAAGTGCAACCACCCCTTGAATGCCATTGATCCTTATCTCGTTCTAACCATATGCTGACCATTCATGGAGTAGATTTCTCTGCATAGATTTTAACCATTAAATCAATTACTTGAACCTTCATGTGTGGACTTCTTTTTTTGTGTCTGACATTAATCTCCACTCCCAAACATTTTTACTGATGACTTCTTCTGAGTCCCACCAAAAAGGCAATGGAGCATTTATTTCCATCTTATGTTTTCAGATCATCATCTTAATGGTAGAAGTCAGAGATCTTATACAGGTGAAACTCGAAAAATTAGAATATTGTGCAAAAGTTCATTTATTTCAGTAATGCAACTTAAAAGGTGAAACTAATATATAAGATAGATTCATTACATGCAACGCAAGATAGTTCAAGCTGTGATTTGTCATAATTGTGATGATTATGGCTTACAGCTCATGAAAACCCCAAATCCACAATCTCAGAAAATTAGAATATTGTGTAAAGGTTCAATATTCTAGGCCCAAAGTGTCCCACTCTAATCAGCTAATTAAGCCATAACACCTGCAAAGGGTTCCTGTGCTTGATTGGCCAGCAAACTTACCTGACCTGTACCCCATAGAGAATCTATGGGGCATTGCCATGAGAAAGATGAGAGACATGAGACCGAACAATGCAGAAGAGCTGAAGGCCGCTATTGAAGCATTCTGGTCCTCCATAACACCTCAGCAGTGCCACAGTCTGATAGCTTCCATGCCACACCGCACTGAGGCAGTAATAGCTGCAAAAGGGGCCCAAGCCAAGTACTGAGTACATATGCATGCTTATACTTTTCAGAGGTCCGATATTGTTCTATGTACAATCCTTGTTTTATTGATTGCATGTAATATTCTAATTTTCTGAGATTGTGGATTTGGGGTTTTCATGAGCTGTAAGCTATAATCATCACAGTTATGACAAATTACAGCTTGAACTATCTTGCTTTGCATGTAATGAGTCTACCTCATATATTAGTTTTACCTTTTAAGTCGCATTACTGAAATAAATGAACTTTTGCATGATATTCTAATTTTTCGAGTTTCACCTGTATAAGATCTCTGACTTCTACCGTTAAGATGATGATCTGAAGACATAAGATAGAAATAAATGTTAGGCTCCATTGCCTTTTTGGTGGGACTCAGAAGAAGGCCTTCTCCCTTTGGAACATCATTCCTATGGAATTTAGATTGGCTCCTACTTTGATATTCTTTGGCAAGGCCCTGACGACCTGGTTATGTCAAGTTATGACCTGGAAGTCAAAATGGGATGGAGCACATCAAGTGGCTTATCTGATTGATTGTTACCACCAGGAGTGTGGGGGGTTATTATTTTTACTGTTTGTATATTGGATTTTTATTTTTTTAACAGCCCAGAGATACTGACAGTGAATGGGCAGCTAAACAAACAAACAAATAAATATTACAATGGTATATAATAAGGTTTTATACAAGGATGTTCTTTAAATTTCAATTTATAAAACTGATAAACTATGTGGGACATCATGCCACCAAGTGGACTTGTAGAGAAGTCCAAAAGTAACTAGTTCCTGTCTGAAGTAGGCTTGCACTTTCATTATCGTTTGGATGATTTGATCTATCTATCTATCTATCTATCTATCTATCTATCTATCTATCTATCTATCTTGATAGATAGATAGATAGATAGATAGATAGATAGATAGATATCATCTATCTAACTATATCTAATCTATTTATATATCTACCTACATGCTTACCTACATATCTACCTATCTATCATCATGTGAGGTATTAATACCACTCTATAAAGCCTTAGTAAGTGACACCTAGAATACTGCATCCAGTTTTGGTCACCACACTATAAAAAAGATGTTGAGACTCTAGAAAGAGTGCAGAGAAGAGCAACTAAGATGATTAGTGGCCTAGAGGCTAAAAGGTATGAAGAACAGTTGCAAGAACTGGGCATGGATAGTCTAGTGAAGAGAAGGGCCATGGATGACATGATAACAGTGTTCCAATATTTGAAGGGCTGTCCAAGAGAAGAGGGGGGTCAACCAATGGATGGAAACTGATCAAGAGAGATTCAACTAGATTCATTGAAGCTGTCAGGTAATTTATTTCCTGTAAAGTGCAAACTATCTTTCTATTTCTTTTTTCAGGAATTTTTCTGAACCAGAAATATCACATGATATACTAATTTCTCTTTATGAATTTCTCCCTATGGTTTAGCTCAGGCTGGAAAACTATGATGTAGCACTTTGGCAAGAAATATGTATCCAGTAATGCAGCACTGGAATACATGATGGAGAAGACCTCCACAGCTACCATGGCTTTTTCTTTTGTGCTCAGATAGGCTGAAAAGAAGGAGATCCACACTCTGCAAAATGTCAACATGCTGAAGGTGATGAATTTGGCTTCATTTAAGCTGTCAGATAATTTATGAACAAGAAAAGGCATAACAAAGCTGGCGATGCCCAAGACACCCATGTAGCCCAAGACAGAATAGAAAAAGAAAGCTGACCCCTCATTGCACTGTAAAATCATTTCTTGGAGCTCTGAATATATGTCCATCTCAGAGAATGGTGGAGATGTTGACAGTCAAAGAATACAAATACACACTTGTAAGAGAGAACAGGAAAGGACAGTACAAAAAGCCAATCTTTTCCCACCCATTTCCTCAACTGAGATCCCGGTTTAGTGGCCATGAAAGCAACAACTACAGTGATGGTTTTGGCCAATACACTAGAAATAGCCACCGAGAAAATGATGCCAAACATTGATTGTCGGAGAAGGTCACTTTGCCAGGTTGGACAAGGAACAACAAGGTCGAGAGAAAACAGAGCAGAAGAGAAACAAGCAGGGTGTAGGTGAGGGACCGGTTGTTGGCTTTGACAATCGGAGTATCCCTGTGCTTAATAAAAGTTCCAAGTACCCAAGATGTGAAGAAGAAGAAACAAAGGGCTGCTGAGGCAAAACCTAAGGTTTCTTCAAAGATTAGAAACACCACCCGTTTCAGGATACATCCTTTATTTTCTTTATTTGGATAATGATCAAAATAGTCATACATATCTGGAAGAAAAATCAAGGAATTTGTCCTCTATACCTTCTAAATTATTGAAAAATCACTTTACTAATTTTATGCATCCTAAACTTATATATTCATGTTTGCTTAAGTCTAATGAAAATTGGTAGAATTCCTACCCTACCATTTTGATTTGAAATCTTCCCTTCAGGGCATGGAACACAGTCATAGCAGCAGAACTGATCCCCCTCAATCCCTTTCTTCTGATTTCCAGGGAAACAAGCATCATTGTATCTAGAAAGTGGAAGAATCTGGTGACAAACATGAAAATGTTTTGAAAAGAGTTCCTGAATTTTCTCCTTAATGCATTGAAATTATTTTTGACTTCCCAAATGAGCATTGAATCAACTAGATTTTATAGTGGAGGTTAAAAAGATGTAGAAATTACAATGTTGTGCAAAAGGTCCTGTATGTTACAATGCTGTGAAAAATGTTCTGTATGCAAATGGAAATGCAAACCAAATATATAAATGTGGCTTTTACATTGTAATGTTATTTTGTCAATTTGATGAATTGACCATTAACAATATTTGCAAAGAATATGCCAGATTTTTTATTTTATTTTAAAAATAAAAATTGTATTTCTGATGTTCACTAATGGATTAAAGCAGGGTTGATTAAATGCCTCCATTCCTGGTTAAAAACTGGGTGCCAGACAATCCTCTCTTCATCAATGAATAATTTCTTCCCTTTTGGAGCCGTGGGATCCATCTTCGCAATTTTTACTCTTTGAAAGGATCTGTTTGGAAATGTGATCAAGTTGGTGATGTCAAATCCACCTGTTTCTTTCCCTTTCTCATTCAGGAAGACTGTCTCCCCAGCTGAATTGTTAAAAGAAATGCCTTGAAGAAATGAATGAAGCTGCTTGAAAAAAAATGAGAGAGGGAATTGAAAAAATAATAATAGAGGAATGGAACATCATATTCAAGTTTCATTCACTTATTTTTCTCATTCCTACAATAGTTATTAAATTTGGTGTTCAATATTGCATGGAAATGTACATGTCTACTTTATTATTAATTTAATCATATTTTAAGAACAGGTGAAAAAGAACAATCACCCAAAGCAGAATGAAGATAGGCCATTGGAATTATGTAACTTCCACCAATTATTATTTAACTTCACGATTTAAACAACTAATTTAACCTAGACCATATCAAATCTTTCCTCATTGGTATGAAGTTATTTGACAGTCTGACATCTGACTAATCTCCTTTAGCCAGATTTTAGTATTTGAGACTCAAGCATACTTTGACAGTTAGATGAGAGAGGGGATGGTACCACTTGTGTTGGAACAGGGAAAGCATCACTTCTAGGGTAACTCAGACTAACTATTTTTTTTCACTAAAAATATTAGAAGGAGAAACATCTTAACTTCATTGTTATAGGCAAAATGTCTCTGACTCCTATCCTATCCTTTATCATAGGGAATTTTGTATTATTCCAACAGTTAATTCGGTAATTAATTCAAGATGTGCACCTGAGAGTGCACCTAATCAGAAAATTTACCAATGTCTATTTGAAGATCCAAGAGAATGCAAATTTGTGTCTTAATATCAGTAAAAGCCGTGATGGCACAGTGTTTAGAATGCAGTACTGCAGGCTACTTCTGCTACCTGCTGGCTGCCTGCAGCTTCGCAGTTCAATCCTGACCGACTCAAGGTTGACTCAGCCTTCCATTCTTCTGAGGTTGGTAAAATGAGGACCCAGATTATTGGAGACAATATGCTGACTCTGAAAACTGCTTAGAGAGTGCTAAGAGGTATATAAATCTAAGAGCTATTACTATCATCAAGTATTCTGATATTCTGGCAGAGGAGAAGAAAGAGAGGCAATTTGTAGCAATGACTCTGACACACAGCCTTTATCACCCATGAGCCAATATTGCTGTGGTTCAAGTGTTACTTTATACTCACACAGATACAATGATTGTTGTTGAATTTAAATAGCCTTCTGTGCAGTATTTGATGTTTTTGTCTAATTAAGAGAATGTGGTGATTCCTGTAGGAGATAATTATTTTGTTTTTTGTGAGAGAAGACACAGCTGAAAAATATGTTTTTTTTTAGTTGTTAACTTCTCCACCTCTATACAATTTATAGAGAGGGTTGACAATACAAAATAGACATGATTTTTTAAAATTCATATTATTTCTCACAACAAATGATAAATGCAGTCCATCTTCCTTTGCATAGTGTTAACAAGAATAGAATAGAATAGAATAGAATAGAAGCTGGAAGGGACATTGGAGGTCTTCTAGTCCAGCCCCCTGATCAAGCAGGGAATCTATACCATCTCAGACAAGTGACTGTCTAGCCTCTTCTTAAAATTCTCAAGTGATGGAGCACCCATGATTTCTGAAGGCAAGCTCTTCCACTGGTTAATTGTTCTCACAGTCAGGAAGTTTCTCTTTAACTCCAGGTTATGTTATTCTGTTCCCTCATTTTAAGAGGTTTTCCATTATTTCTTTCCCCATCCCCCATAGAATAAAATTGAAAAGAAGAGAAGAGAAGAGAAGAGAAGAGAAGGGAAGAGAAGGGAAGGGAAGGGAAGGGAAAAGAAGAGAAGAGAAGAATGGGAACTTGGAGATCTTCTAGTCCAATCCCCTGCTCAAGCAGGAAGCCTTATACCATTTCAGACAAGTGGTTGTCCAATCTCTTCTTAAAAACTTCCAATGTTGGAACATTCGTAACTTCTAGAGGCAAGTTGTTCCACTGGTTAATTATTCTGTCAGGAAATGTTTTCTTAGTTCTAGGTTGCTTCTCTCCTTGAATAACTTTACTCCCTCTTCTTTGTGGCAACCCCTGAGATATTGGAACACTGCTATCATGTCACCTCTAGTCCTTCTTTTCATTAGACTAGTCATACCCAATTCCAGCAACTGTTCTTTATATGTTCTTTATAGAAGGGAAGGGGATACCTCTATTGTTTCCACAATGTATAGGTTGGGTGACATTTTTACTAACGTTAGCCATGACAGTGAGTACATTTTTTTTTATTCTATTTGGAAAGGGACAGGTATCTGTAGCCTTAGATCTTACTGTGGGCTTCTAACATTTTGGAGACTAATTCCAGCAAAGGGTTTAACTCCATAGTAAAATTTGTGATCATCTACACCTCACAATTTCCAAAGAGATAAAAGTTGTTCTCATTTTTTTCTTTTTTTCCCTTTCTCTCCCCCACTGCTCCCTAACTCACAATATCAGATTTCATTTTACACAGCAGTGTTGGAAAACTCACAGATTAAAATTCGTCAAGCATGAATTCACTATAAGGATCTATTTGATGGAGTGGGTAAAGGAGAAAAGAGGCAATGCCACAACTTAAACCTCTAAACAGAAATTTGTTGAGAAAGGTATAGTTTATTAGAGGTCAAATGAATTGCATTATTGCAAAGCCAGACTTGAGAATCACATGCCCAAATCCATAGGTTCTACTTTTCCTCCCTTAACTATCTATCATTGTCCACCCCAATGTAACCAATCAGGTCCATGCAAGAAGTTTTCATAATGGTCAGTCTAAGCACAGTTTGGAATGCAGTCCTCTCCTTCTTCCAGCTGGGTGAACTTGAGGTAATGTCTCAAGGAGATAAAGCACTTACTTTCATTTCCCCAATCATTCCCACCTTCATTCTCCTTCCCCATAGTTCATGGCAGTCTGTCACCACATAGCAGCAAAGCACAAGCAAGCATAAGGTGGCAGCTGGCAAATATTGAAAAACTCACAAACGAAGATGCAGCCAGTGTGAATTTGTTGTAGATATCTAGCTGATGGAATGGATAAAGAGAAAGAAGCAATGGAGCCCAACATTTATTTCAAACTTCTCTCTTCAGATCATCAGCTTAATGGCAGAAGCCAGAGCTTTGTTTTACAATATGAGAAATGCAGAGGGAGAGAATTCTCTCTCTGTGCTTAAATTTGAAAGAGTTCCTCTGGGGGGGGGGCACTACAACAGTAGTAGTCAGTCCCTAGTAACAGCAACCTGCTTAGGATGATGTTAGTCAGTCTCTTGTGATGGCAACTTGCCTAAGCCAATGGTTGTCAGTCTCTGCGACAGAAGCTTTCCTAAGACAATGTTAGTCAGTCTCTGGTAACAGCAACTTGCCTAGAACGATGGTCGTCAGTATCTGGTGACAGCAACTTACCTAAGATGATGGTAATCAGTCCCTCTCTGGAGCTCACAGGGGACCTCCTTTATCCACTCTCCTTGTCTCTCTCTACCCTCACTATATGTAATCCCCCATCCCTTCCTTATCCCCTTTTTGTTTCCACAAGCTGATCCTATAAAAATTCCTCTACTTCCCACTAAAAGACATACCCTCAATCCGGTCAAACTCTTTCCTGACTCTCCCTCCAACCAGCTGGCTCCAACAAGGGAAAAGAAATAAAACTCCCCAATCTATTCTCTCTTTGTCTGGCCTGCCGCAATGAAGAAAAAAAAATAAAAACTTCCACAAGCTACTTTCACTCTCTATTCCCCCTCTTCATCTGGCTTGCTTGCAACAAAGCAGAAAAACACAAAGATCCCACCTTCTTACTCTATCTCTGTTTCTTCACTCAGCTGGCTCTGGACAGCAGGTTCCATTAAGCTGCTCTCTCTCTCTCTTCCTCAGCTAGCTCTTCTCAATCTCCAGCCAAACACCACCTTCAAGTCTCTTTCTCTATCCTTGCTCAGCTGTCTCTGCTCAATGGGCAGCGAAACACTACTTTCCAGTTTCTTTCTCTCTCCTCTCCCATCGGCTTCCTCCTCCCTTTTCTTCCCTCCTCAGAGCTACATCCTGCCACCAGACCTACAGCAGTTGCTGGAGCTCCCGCAAAAACTCTCAGCTGGCCCCATTCTCACCCCAGCTCTGCTACATATAAATTTAAATTTAAGGAACATCCTTGAATAAAACATTATGAAAACATCATTATATGGAGTTTTATTTATTTATTTATTTATTTCACAGAATTTTATGGCCTCCCACTCACTGTCAATGTCATGGTTCCGATAGATGAACCCAATAGAAAAAAGGACTCTGAGACAATTGCTTTCCTCAAACACAATTTTAATGGCTACATAGTATCGGCATGAACAAAGGTGAAACCAAGACTAAAGTTCCCTTCCTCCAAAGTTACAAAGATGAACTTCCCACACCATTTGTATGTCATAAATCACATTCCCCAATGCACTAATTTAGCGAGCTTTCTAGCAGACATTTCTACCTGCCAAAACTCTGGTAGCAATGACCTTGGTTCCCACAGAACAATTTTAGGTTTTAGCTAGACAAAAAGAATACACACACCTCTTCCCATTTCTGTTGTAACGGAAAAACGAGATGAAAATGGCTGCAGCCAAATTCATTTGTAGTGTTGACAGTCAGTGTCTCTGAGATACTTTAAAAAAATTAAAACCCAATATATAAACAATAAAAACACATATATTAATAATATGGGAAATGTAGTGGAATAAAATTTATTCATTTCACAGAATTTTATGGCCCCCCACTCACTGCCAATGTCATTGTTCCTACAGATGAGCCCAATAGAAAAAAGGACTCCAAGACAATTCCTTTCCTCAAAGAGCATTTTTAATGGCTACATAGTATCGGCATGAACAAAGATGAAACCAAGACTATGAGCCCAATGGACATATGATCCCAATAGAAAAAAAGGACTCCAGGTTGGACTTTTTTTTGTCAGTTTAAAGAGATTGATTGATTGATTAGATACATTTAGGATAGATTAATATTTTATTTTAAATAAGGGATATTAGTGGAAGAAGAAATAAATAAGTTCTATGATAAAATTAAGGAATTACAATATATTTGGAAGGGATACCCGAACTTATAATGTTTGTACTTAAAGTTATTTTGATTATGGTAGTGTAAATTTATAAAGAATTAAAAACAGGTTTAGGTTGAATACATTTAAGCTAGAATTGGATTATTTTAAATAAAGTACGTACTTAAGGGAAAAAGAGAGGGAATATTTGATGTATTGATTGAATTATGTATATATGTTTTGTTTGCAGATGTTTGACCACCCTAACACCACGGTGTGTCTTGAGTACTTTGTTTTAAAAATCAAAAAGCCAATAAAATTTGTCTTAAAAAAAGAAAAGAAAAAAGGACTCCGAGGCAATTGCTTTCCTCAAAGAGCATTTTAATGGCTACATAGTATCAGCATGAACAAAGGTGAAACAAGACTAAAGTTCCCTTCCCCCAAAGTTACAAAGTTACAAAGATGAACTTCCCACACCATTTCTATGTCATAAATCACATTCCCCAATGCACTAGTTTGGCAGGCTTTCTAGCAGAAACTTCTACCCACCAAAACTCTGGTAGCAATGACCTTGGTTCCCACAGAACAATTTTAGGTTTTAGCTAGACAAAAAGAATACACACACCTCTTCCCATTTCTGTTGCAACTGAAAAACGAGATGAAAATGGCTGCAGCCAAATTCATTTGTAGTGTTGACAGTCAGTGTCTGTAAGCTATTTAAAAAAAATTAAAACCCAATATATAAACAATAAAAACACACCTGTGTGGATTACAATGAATCAGTTGAGTGACTTCATAGGTTCCAACCTACTCTGAGTTCCACAGACCGATTGGCAAAAGAGTGTCAAAGTGGGGGCCAATCTAAACATTGCCTGCTTCCTTGCTTTAGTGGATCATGTGGATCTGATCAGGAAGAGACAGTTATTCAAATAACTTGGTCCCAAGCCATGTAGGGTTTAAAGGTGACAACTAGTACCTTGAATTGTACCTGGAAGCAAATTGTCAGCCAATGCAACTCCCACAAGAAAGGTGGCATATGTATAATCTGGTTGTGCATAAAACCATACAGGGGCCTGCAGTTTGAATCAACTGGAGCTTCCAGATACTTTTCAAGGGCAGCCCCTTATAGATCTCCATGCAGAGTGGTGATTTATTAATTGGTGGTATGACATCCAATATAGTTTATCATTTTTATGAACTGAAACTGAAGGAACATCCTTGTGTAAAACCTTATGACATATCATATAAAGAGGTTTTTTTTTCTTTTTATAAGCCAGCTCCCCCCAAATTGCTGAAATGAGCAAAAGGCTTTACTGTATCTCTAATGTAAGCCACTCTGTCTTTCAAATATTTCTAGTTGTGGTAGAAGAAATAAGATTCTTTAGATTTTGTTAAGTGTTGGCTATAGAATGTAGGAAACCTTTGGTGCAAGAAATATTTTGAAGATTTTTAATCAACTCAAAGTAGTTTTTTAAAACAATTGTGCATTGTTATTCCTCACAAAACATACATGCAATAAAAGACTGATACCTGGTGGATCTGTTCATATTCTATTTTGTGAAAAAATGGTAAAAAATCAATGTGGTAGCTTCAAAAAACACTTTCTACAACTAAGCATATATTTTATTACAAATCTCCCTTAAATTACTGTCATTGATCAAAGGGATAGAACGAGAATGGGGGGCATACCTTCAACTACAGAAAAGATATTGGAAAGATAAGAAGGAGTGAGGCATAAAAATAGAACTGATAGAGCTGGATAAAATATTACTAGGTACTGAGGATAAAATGATTAAAAAGCTATATCATTATTTGTTAGATCAGGCAATGTATGAGGAACAGGTAAGAGAAACCATGTTAACGTGGAGCAGGGATTTTGATCTCAACTTTGATCTGCATATCTGGCAAGAATTATGGGTACCAAATAGGAAGCTTACTTTGGCCACCTCCTACAAAGAAAACCTCTACAAAATGTTCTACAGATGGCATCTCCCACCCACAAGCTTAGCTAAAATGGGTCCAAATATTTCTTCCACGTGCTGGAAATGTAAATTGGCAAGAGGGACATATTACCACATGTGGTGGGAGTGCTCAAAAGCCCATGACTTTTGGAACAAGGTTAAAAAATGGCTGGAAAAAATACTAATGATAGAGGCAGAGCTAAAACCAGAACTCTTTCTACTAGACATAACTACACAGAAATATGACAAAGGGATATTGTACTTGATGCTACATATTCTCACGGCTGCTAGATTGGCGTATGCACGAAACTGGAAGAATAAAGAAATTCCAACAGAAGAAGAGATTTTATATAAAATCTTATCATGTGCTGATATGGATAGGCTCACAATGGAAATGAAAGACAAGACAGAGTCAGATTACTTTGAAATCTGGGACAAATTCTATTGTTGGTGTGAATCAAGGAGAAATGTTCGGGTTTTAAGTTAGTGTTAAGATAGAGATATATAAAACTGTATGTCACTATATAGAGAAACAAATTAGAGACTGTATTGTATAGAAATATATGTATGTATAGAAATTAAGAATTATATGTATGATGAGGAACAAATTGTTAGGAATATATACACTGGAATGTTACATTATGTCCATCCTTGTTTTAACTATTTTATAAATAAGAAACTTTTTTTAAAAAAAAAATTACTGACTTCCGGTGGATCTGCGCGCGCGATGGCGGCTACTTTGTAGCTGTCCTCCTGGGAAAGTGTTAGAACCGCTATGAACAGCAGACATCAGCTGTTCTGCAGTTCAAAACCTCCCTCCCGGGCAAAGGGGGGAGGAGAGTATCATCTGAATAGTGGTAGAGCCTCTTATGCACCCCCAGGGTTTTCTTTTGGGGGGTGAAAAGAGTGCTCCCACAGAGTTCAGATTGTCTCTGCTTCCCAGCTGTCTTTGTCTCTTGGGACAAAACAAGCCGCTGCAACCACCTCCGCGATTAAAGTGATCTGGTGAGGTTTTTTTAAAAAGCGGACAGAGCTGTGTAGAGGATTTTGTTTTCTCTGATCTTATCTGGATTTTGAATTTAAAGATTTACTTTTACTCCCTCTTTTTGTTTTCTTCTTTTGTTGAAAGGGAAAGTAAAATGGCGATTGGTAGGTTTTTTGGTGTTTTTCTTTTTTTTTTTAAATGACTGGAATGGAATGGAACAGATTTGATTATTTATAATGATTTTTTGATGTTGGGTTTGGATTTTAGGAGGATTATTTTCCCTTTCTGTTTATTTTTTTTATTTTTTGAAGGATTTTCTTTGTTTTTTGTACTTTAAAAAAAAATAACGGAACGAATTTTTTCTATTTAATTATTTTTTTTTCTCTTTCCTTTTCCTTCTTTTTCTTAACTTTTTTCTTTTTATTATAATGATCTCCTTTTGAAGGAGTTTTTGATTTTTTTTGGAGTTAATCTCCCTTTTTTTGTTTAACTTTTCTTTCCCTCCTTTTTTGGGTAATTTTTAAGAAGGAGTAAAGATTTTCTAAGATGGCTCCAAAGCGTCCAGTAATTCCCACAGCTTCTAAGGTGGTTTCTTCTTCGGTGATATCATCAGTGCAACAATCTAAATCAATAGTTTCACCCTCTCCTTTGGCAAAGTTATTAACGGTAAAGGATTTGCAAGATATAATGGGAAATGCTATATCTCAAATCAGGGGAGAAGTGAAAGAGATTTTAGTGGAAAATAATAGGATTCTGAGGCAAGATATAGTTTTGGCTTTAAAAGGATTTGCCTCTGTTCTTGAAAAGTTGAACTTTCGTGTAGAAGAGGTTGCAGACAAAGTGGAACTGTTGGAGGGAAAATCTGAAGGCATGGAAAAAGAGATGGAAAATTCTCAAGATGAGATTCTTATGCTTCAATATAGAGAAATGGAATATGCTTTAAGAATTAGAGGCTTGAGAGAGTCTCTGCAAGGAGATCTGAGAGAGATGGTTGCAAATGACTTTGCTGTGATTCTGGACAGAGAAAAAGAGGAAATATTTAGTGAAATTGAAAAAACATTTAGAGTTAACTCTGTGGTGGCAAAGCAAAGAAATCTGCCAATTTATTTTGGGAAAAGATCCCTGCGTAATGAAATTATACAAGCTTTTTATAATAAGAGGTTTCAGATTGCTTCACAAGACGTTATAATTTTAAAGGAGATCCCATCTAAAATTTTAAGAAGAAGAAAGGAGTTTGCTTTTTTAGCAGATGAACTTAAAAAGAGGCGAATGTTGTTTAGATGGGACGTCCCGACTGGAATGGTGGTGAATTAACTGGGGACATGTTATAGACTTAATACTGTTTCCAAAGCAAAAGAGTTTTACACTTCGGTCCTGGGATTATGTATATCGCCACCTATTATGTCTAAAACTTCGGAAGAGAAGAAGGCAGAATTGCAGTCTGAAGAGCCTATATTGATGAATACTGGGAAATTTCAGATTGAGGGGCCTCAACAAGCTGAGATGAAGGAGCAGAGGATAATCCATGTAACACATAAACGCAAAGAAAAGGAGCAACAGAAGAAGGAGGTTAAGGAAGCCTCACAAGTATCTGTTTCTGAGTCTGCAGGAGAAGCAAGATCTATAAACTTTTTGGAGCAACCTTTAAGGGCAGATTTCCAAGCACTTCTTTTGAGGTTTTTGGATAAGAGAGATTGATAAAGAATGTATAGATTGTTTTCAGGTCATTGATAGATTACAGTTCACTGTGGATGGAATTGGTTATTGGTAAAGAGGAGAGAAGATTATGGAGATTGAATGAAAATTTTAGATAAGAAGTTTAAGTTTAGTAATTTAAGGAGTATTCAAAAGAGTATTTTGTTTTAATGGTATAATTAACGTTTATATGTTTATTTTTGTGTTTGATGATAAAGAAAGAGGGAGAGATTAGATTTTATATAATATAAGTATGATATCATGGAGAGTGAATGAAAATTTTAGATAGGTAGTTTATGTTTAGATATCTAAGGAGCATTTAAAGGAATATTTTGCTTTAAATATGAATAAGGGAATTTCAATGTTATAAGTAATGTTTATATGTGTGGTTTTTTTTTGAGGGTGTTTATAAAGAATGATGGATAAATTTTAAATAATATAAGTATGACATTAGAAAATGTTTAGAGTATTTTATAATGTGTTTAATGATTGTAATCACAATCTTTTTTGCTTTTTATATATTGGTCTTAAAGTATTTTATAATTTGTTTAATTATTGTAATTAATTGTTTATGGTTTACAAGTGTTTAAAATTTTTTCTTTTAAGTTTCAATTAAGCCTGTATTCAGCTCTGGGAAGGTTGGCGGAGGGTTGGGGTGGGTTGGGACGGTTTGGGGAGGGGAATCTTTTTTTTTTTGTAAAATTTTAAAAACTTTCAATAAAATTTAATTAAAAAAAATTACTGTCATTGACATTTGCTCATTTAAAAAAAATAGTTGAACCATTGGCCAATTATTGTCTCATCAAAACAGAACAATTATCTCCTTGTTCAAATGGCTGTCCAATCTCTTCTTAAAGACTTCCAGTGTTGGAGCATTCTCTGCTTCTGGAGGCAGGTTGTTCCACTGGTTAATTGTTCTAACTGTCAGGAAGTTTCTCCTTAGTTCTAGGTTGCTTCTCTCCTTGGTTAGTTTCCATCCATTGCTTCTTGTCCTGCCTTCAGGTGCTTTGGAAAATAGCTTGATTCCCTCTTCTTTATGGCAGCCCCTGAGATATTGGAATACTCCTATCATGTCCCCCCTTGTCCTTCTCTTCGTTAAACTAGACATACCCAATTCTAGCAACCGTTCCTTATATGTTTTAGCCTCCAGTCCCCTAATCATCTTTGTTGCTCATCTCTGTACTCTTTCTAGAGTCTCAACATCTTTTTTACATCGTGGTGACCAAAACTGGATGCAGTATTCCAAGTGTGGCCTTACCAAGGCATTGTAAATACTTCATGTGATCTTGATTCTATCCTCTGTTAATGCAGCCCAGCACTGTCTTGGCTTTTTTGGCAGCTGCAGCACACTGCTGGCTCATATCTAAGTGATTGTCCACTAGGACTCCAAGATCCCTCTCACAGTTACTAGTATTGAGCAAGGTACCACCTATACTATATGTCAACGTTATGACCATTAAGAAATTGCAGCCATTTTACCTTTTGCTTTCTTTGTGCTTTTCTGTTGTTTGGGATTCTCAGATGTAGAATGGGGGAAGGGGGAAATGCTGAGCTTTTTCAGTTAGCCTAAACAATTGCAGCTGGGTGAGCTTCAAGGTCAATTCTAGATAAAGTTTTGGCAGACTGAAAAGTAGGGAGGAGAGCCCTCATTTTAGATTAATTGGTGAATGTGATTTATGACAGCCTTTCTTGGGTGGGAATTGCAACGTTACATTGTATCAGGGGGGAGGGAACTTTAGTCTTGGGTTCAACTATGTAAGTGCCAATACTTTGTTTCCTGAATAAAATGTTCTTTATGGAAGAAATCTTTGCCTTGAAGTTCTTTTAATTGGCTTTATCTAGCGCAACCATGACATTATACCTGTGCATTTGCTTTTTCTTGCCTAAGTGTAGAACCTTACTTATTTCATCATTGAATTTCATTTTGTTAGAATTTCATATTCCAGTATTTGAGAGGTTGGCACTAAGAGGAGAGGGTCAACTTATTTTCTAAAGCACCAGAGAGCAGGGCAAGAAACAGTGGATAGAAACTAATCCAGGAGAGAAGCAACCTGGAATTAAGGAGAAACTTCCTAACAGTGAAGAAAATTAACCAATGGAACAGCTTGCTGACAGAAGTTATGGGTGTTTCATCACTGGAGCTTTTCAAGATGAGACTGGCAATCACTTGCCTAAATGGCGAACCTTTTAGAGACCGAGTGCCCAAACTGCAATCCAAAACCCACGTATGTATGGTCAGGTGTCGGGTGGGTGTGGCCCATTGGGTGGGTGTGGCCAATTGAGTGGGTGTGGTCCGTTGGGTGGGCATGGCCCATTGGGTGGGCATGGCTGTGGTGCTAATGGCAGACTGGGTGAGATTAAAAGTTCAATCAATCAATTCCAATTTTGTGAGATCTTTTTTACCCATGAGAAGTTGAAATTGATTGATTGATTGAACCCTTTTTTTTTGCGTACGGCAAAGGCCTAAAGCAAAAGGTTTTATAAAACCCAGCTGAAGGCCTAGGACTGGGGTGATGGCGCATGTACCCAAAGAGAGGGCTCTGCATGCCATCTATGGCATGCGTGCCATAGGTTCACCACCACAGGTATAGGGTCTCCTTCTTGAGCAGGAGGCTGGACTAGAAGACCTCCAAGGTCCCTTCCAGCTCTATTCTGATTGAAACAAATTAATCATGGAAAACCTCAGCTAGAATGATCCAACTGTAATTGCTTAGTTTAGAGGTGGATTAAATGAATCAATTGGCACTGAACTCATAAGGCAAGGACATCAACAGAGAGTGGAGCAAATCTACCATCTTTCTGTTATCATCGACTCAAGCTTGGAAGTTATTCAATGCCAGTTGGAACATCAGAGGGAGAGCTGACATCACAGCTTAACTACTCACCCCTCTCTCCCTTATTACTGACAAGGACTGAGCCATGGGGAGAGGAGCCTATTCAACTAGGAGAAATAAAGAGATCACTTTTGCTGAAGAAAGAGAGAGGTGTAGAGACCTGGCACTGTTTTTTATTTTTGTTTGTTTCTTTGTTTGTTTTACTGTGGAGATTCTGGGCATATAGTGAGAATCTGCCTAACCAGAGCCTCCAGAAAGGAGAAAGACGTGTTAGCCAAGGCATGGGAGACCACTGTGCTGAACACAGAGGCCAGAACTAGGGAAACTGGAGCATCCCTTTTCACAAGAGTTCACAAAAGGGAATATTCAGACATGAAAGAAAGATCAACCCCATCTAAATCAAGGTACATTGTTGAAATTTTATGTTCCCTTGACCTACCACAAGGACTGGAATAAGGGACTATAGGGTTAGTGGATTCTGGGGCAAGAACCAACTTTATAGATTTTGCAGTGGTTAAACTTTACAAATCCCTAAAGTCATTCTAGGCACTTCAATATCTAGCAATAGCCCATCATACAGAACTGCTAACCCTGTATGTCACCAGCCACCTTCTCTTTCTGATCATCATGAGATCAGGGTGGCTGAAACTTCAAATCCCAGGCTGGAACTCCAGCTCCAGCTCCATCTTATCAACCAAATAAGAGCAGCAGATTAACACATCCTTTACAGGAACTGGCAGAAAGCCCCAAGTAGGGAAAAGCTAAGATACCAGTTAAGTACACAGATTTTCCAGATGTTTTGGGAAGGATGAAGAAGCAGTCCTTTCCTCACATAGAGACTACAACTGTGCTGTAGACTTGGTTCTGCAGGGCTATAATACCCAATAAGAGACAGTAATCAATGTCAACTAAAGGATGCCCCCAGTACTTTATTACCAGGATCAAGACACAGAAACGTCTCAATCAATTTTCTGGGGCAAGAGATGGATGCTCTCCTAGGAGCCCCATCAGGTACTGTTTCCCCAGTTTCAATTGAGGGCGGGGGCATTGAAACACATTGACAGAATAGTAGTACCCCTATTTTAGGATATTGATTTTAGTAGCTGGAACAGGAAAGTGTACACCAGACATATCAAACTCACAACATTATGTGATGTCGTGCAACATATCAGGACTGTTTTGCCATTGTTGGCAATGGGGTGGGTGTGGCTTTTGGATGACATGTCTGGCCCATGGGTCGGCAGTTTGACATCCCTGGTGTATACTGTAATACTCCAGAAGACACAGTTGAGGTAACTTAGTTAGAGAATGCTGACTCATGCATGAGGCAATCTATGCTATGATTGGTTGCCTTAAGTATAAAGGGGGTATTTCCCTTTTTTCCCCACCTTTTTCTTCTGTGTGTTCTGTATACTATTTAATTTACCTCATGATAGTCTCGTGTTCCTGACTATCTTGTGTCCTTTTATTCTGGTTGATGACAAAGACTGTTATAAAATTAAATGCTAAATAAAACGCATATATATAAAGTTTGTCTTAGTGTCTCCAATTTCATCTGGACAGTTGCTACACAATTCCTTAACATGTTATCAGCCCAGATGTGCCCTGAAGTAGCAGGAGTAAATTTTTCTCAAGAGTAAGGATAGTCTGATGAGATAGTGAAAGTTTTTCATGAGCACAAGGAAGGTTGAGAACAATTAGCTAGTGTACACAGCACAATGCTATCTGTTACAGGAATTGGAAGAGGTTTTCCTTTATCTCATCTTACTGAGTCTAATTTTCTCTCATGGAGCTTAAAAATGAGAATGTTTCTACAGAGGGAGGATTTGTGTAAAATATCCTCCAGGACATCTTGGTGACAAAGAGAAAAAGCAAAATGAAAAAGCCCAAGCCAGCATAATTTTGTGCTTGGAAGATAGTCAGCTAATGCATGTGCATGGGCTAACTAATCTGCTAGAGAATACTGGCTTGTCTTACACAGAATTTATGTAAGAGAGACCACAAGCTGTAAACTAACTGTCATAAGAAAACTATAGAGCAAGGCTACAGTCTGGAGAAAGTTGGTCGGATCACCTCCAGTTCATAAGAAAAATCTTCCTTGAATTAGAAGGGCAAGGAATGGGGTTTTCAGAAGAACACAAAGTGTATATTGTGCTGAATTCTCTTGATGATATATGGGACATGTTGGTATAAATTGAAGTTTAAGGAACTTTCTTCTGTAAAATCTTATGACATACCATGTAAAGATTTTTTTTTACCTTTGTATAATCTTAGCCAATTCCCCCAAAACTGCTGAAATGAGTAAAAGGTGTTTCAGCATAAATGTAGGCTTTATATCTAATGTAAGCCACTCTGTCTTTCAAATGTTTCTAATTGTGGGAGAAGAAATAATATTCTTTAGATTTTGTTAAAGTAGGAAACTTTAGTGCAAGAAATTTTTTGAAGATTTTTAGTGAACTCAAGGTATTTTTTTTAAAAAAAAGAAAGTGTGCATTGTTATCCTCACAAAATATACACACAATAAATGACTTGATACCTGCTGGATCTGTTCATATTCTATTTTGTGAAAAAGTGGTAGAAAACAAATGTAGTAGTTTCAAAAAACACTTTCAACAACTAAGCATATATTTTTTTGCAAATCTCCCTTATATTACTGTCATTGGCATTTGCTCATTTAAAAAAAAATAGTTGAACTATTAGCCAATTATTATCTCATCAAAACAAAACAATTATCTCCTAGAGAAATCACCATGTTTTCTTAGCTAGGCCAAAACACCAAAGGCTGCACAGAACGGAATTATATTCAACAACGACCAAGGTATCAGTCTGGATATAAAGTAACACTTGAATCATAGGAAGTTTGGCACAAGGGTAATAATGGCTCTGTCAGATACTTTGCTTCAGCTTTCTAACCTCTGTTTTCCTCTCCCAGAATATCTGTTCAAATCCTGATGGTGTTCAAGATGCAATTTTGCGCTCATGTGGATCTTTAAATAAAAACTGATAGATTGTCTCATTAGGTGCATTCTCAGATATAAGCCTTGGATCAATCTTTAGATGAAGTATTGGATTATATGTACTTCCTGATCAATAGAATGGAAAAACATTCTCACAATAACAAAAGCATGAAAATGTTTTTTCTGATATTTTTGGTGCACAAAGTAGTTATTCTGAGATGTCCTGCGAGTGATGCTTTCCTTGTTCCACATGAGTGGTATCAGCGTGGTGACTTTATCATTGGTGTGATGGCATCTCACATGGGTTACCACCTTTCTGAAATTAAATTTAGTGAAAACCCTTCTATAAAACCTTATGAAATACCAACGTAAGAATATTTTTCTCTATCTAATCTTACCCAGACTTTCAAAAATCCTTTATATGACTAAAAGATCTTTGTTCATACATTTAGGATTTTTGATGTAATCTATGTCTTATATTTTCTGAGTTGTACCTGGTTGTGAGAGAAAAAATAACCTTTAGATTTTTTTCAAAGTCCTTGACAGGAAATGTACAAAATTTAAGATCAAGTAGTCTCTATTTGAACAATTACTGGCATAAAGAATTTTTTTAAAAAAGTTTGGCATTATCTCTCTTAACAAAACAAACATACAGTAAGTAAGTGACACCTCCTGAATCTATTCATATACCATTTTTTGAAAATGTGATAGAAAATATACTACTTTGAAAAGGGCCACTACTTGTATTTGTTGTAGTACATATTTCTTGGAAATCATGGAAATGCTGTTTAAAATAAATTTGAACTCTGTACAAATTATTAAGCATTTTAGGAAAGCTATTGTCTTCTTACTACCATAAGATGTTTCTTACTTATATGGAAATGATGCCAACTTACAAGGCTCGTAAAAAAAATTCAATGGGGGGTTTAAATTATTTGTAGCATAATCACCAAATTTCATCAACACGTCCTTGCCTTGGCCTTTGCTGTGAAGGAGATCACTGAGGACTTTCATTCCTTACCTAACATCACTCTCGGGTTCCACATCTATGACAGTTACCTCAATGCAAGGATGACCTATCGCACCACTCTGGACCTCCTTTTCAAATCCCAGGAATTTGTTCCTAACTACAAGTGTGATGGCCAGAAGAATCTGGTGGCTATTATTGGGGGATTGGATTTTGTCACATCATCTCATATTGCTGAAATTACAAGATTCTTCAAGATTCCACAAGTAAGTGGTGAAAGGGTTAAAAAGAAAAATTCTATGTTCTGTTCTTGATGTTGTTATGAAATAATTAAGGGACATTAAGATTAGCTTAGGTTTGTAAAAAGATGTTCTGCCTGGCTTAAGGTCTATTAGTTAGCGTAATTTTGAAATTACAATGCCAAATACAAGAAGTGAATATCTGTACACATTCCCTACATGAGGAAAAACATGAACATAGACTTCTTTGCTTCTGTCAAAGAATTGATCAATTATATGTGTTTGAAGTAATTCCAAGAAATTCCTTGCCATATTTATACTTAGAAGAAATTCACAAAAAGTATTCCTTCCTTCGATATATAATATATGAAAACTAGATCAGGACAATTCCATTTGATCTTACAACTGAAGAAAATACTGCTCCACTTTCTTGCAGCTGACATACGGCTCATTAGCCCAAGAGGAATTTGAGAACAGTAAGCTCTCTTCACTTTATTTCATGGTCCCAAAAGAGGACCATCAGTACATTGGGATTATCCAACTCATTCACCATTTCAGGTGGACCTGGATTGGGATTTTTGCTATTGATAACAACAATGGAGAAAATTTCCTACAAGAAATGCAGCCCTTACTTGCAAAGAGTGGGATCTGCTCATCATTCATACAAAGGCTTTCACAAGTATACCTGGAAGACTTCCAAGAAATTTATCAAACAATCTCAATTATTTCCTTGAATTGGATAAATAGCAAAGCCAATGCATTTCTTGTCTATGGAGAAGCATTGACAATTATGTGGCTAAGAATTGTCACATTTATGGTAGATCCTGAAAGGAAGGAAATTTCATTATTTAGAAAGGTATGGATCATGACTGCACAGATTGATTTTGTATTATCAGGATTCCAAATCAGTTGGGATCTCCAGATATTTCATGGGGCTATTTCATTCACTGCTCATTCAACAGCAGTTGCAGGTTTCAAGGAATTTCTTCAGACCGTAAATCCTCTTTCAGTCTTCAGAGATGAGTTTCTTTGGGAAGTTTGGGAACAGTTATTTGATTGTTCATTTGCAAAAGCAGAATTACAAGAAACGCAGAGTAGGCAGTGGACTAATGAGATGAAGCTAGAGGATCTTCCTGGACCTGCTTTTGAAATGGAAATGACTGGACAAAGCTATAGTATCTACAATGCTGTTCATGCTGTGGCTCATGCTTTGCAAGTTCTATACACGTTACCTTCCAAAAGAAAAAAAAACTATGATATGTAAAAATCCTGATCATCCACATCTCCAGCCTTGGAAGGTATTCCATTTTCATTGGACATTTATTGTATTTCAATAAGCAGTTTGAGGTAGAATTATTTTTTGAACCTATTGTGTAAAGTCTTATTATTTTCTGCATTTGGAATCAAGCTTGAAATTGGAATTTCCTGATGGTGAGAACAATTAAAAATGAATTAATGGAACAGCTTGCCTTCAGAAGTTTTGGATGCTCCTACACTGAAGATTTTTAAGAGAAGGACTGCCATTTATCTGAAATAGTATAGGATTAAAAGACCTTCTGGTCTCTTTTGACTCTGACATACTGTTCTTTTCTACAGAAAAAGTAGTTTCTGTTATTATTCTGGTCATTGAGAAGTTACTGTATAAATTATGGTTTATATGTCAGCAGACTTTATTTACTAAATCACCATACATTGCACAATATGAGCTAATTAAAGTGATAATTTAGATTAGCTGTTTTCTCCAAAAACAGTCAATTCCCCCAAAACTTTGTGTGGCTCATGAACTTTTCATGGGTAAAAAGCTGAGCTTCCTATCTCTATCAGAGGTTTAGAGGAATGAAATAAAAATGGTCCTTTTTAGATGAGGCATCCATAGTATGAAACATGTTCGCAATAATCTCTATCTTGCATCTCTCTATGGAGGAATGCTTGGGTCTCAGATTCTAAAAACTGGCTAAAGGACATTAGTCAGACCTCAGACTGTCAAATAACTTTATATCAATGAGGAAAGATTTTTGTTGTTGTTAATTGCGAAGTCGTGTCCGACCCGTCGCGACCCCATGGACAATGTTCCTCCAGGTCTTCCTATCCTCTACCATCTTCTGGAGTCCATTTAAATTCACACCTACTGCTTCAGTGACTCCATCCAGCCATCTCATTCTCTGTCGTCCCCTTCTTCTATTGCCCTCAATCTTTCCCAGCATTAGGCCCTTCTCCAGTGAGTCCTTCCTTCCCATTAGGTGGCCAAAGTATTTGAGTTTCAACTTCAGGATCTGGCCTTCTAAAGAGCAGTCGGGTTTGATCTCTTCTAGGACTGACCGGTTTGAACGCCTTGCAGTCCAAGGGACTCGCAGGAGTCTTCTCCAGCACCATAGTTCAAAGGCCTCAATTCTTTTGCGCTCAGCCTTTCTTATGGTCCAACTTTCACAGCCATACATTGGAGGAAAGATTAGATATGATTTATCTTGAATTAGTTGTTTAAATATTGAACCTAAAACACAATTAAAGGAAGTTACAAAAATTCAGAATCTTTTTCTACTTTCTGCTTCAGTTCATTCTTTCCTTTCCTTATGTTAATATTAAATTATGTATATAGTGTGGACATGTAAATTATCATGCAATATTGATTATCCAAATTCTAAGCACATATATTTAATAATAGTTATAGCAATTGGAAGAATGATTGAATGAAACTTTAATATGATTTTCTCCTCTCTATTATATAGCTCTCAACATCCTCTCTCTTTTATTCTCTTTCAAGTAGCTCCATTCATTTCTTCATGGCATTTCTTTCAACAATTCAGCTGGGGAAGAAGTGTTCCTGAATGAGAAAGGGGAAGCAACAGGTGGATTTGACATCACCAATTTGATCACTTTTCCAAACAGATCCTTTCAGAGAGTTAGAATTGGAAAGATGGATCTACAAGCTCCAAAAGGGAAGGAATTATCCATGGATGAAGATTTGATTGTCTGGAGTCCAGCTTTTAACCAGGTATTGAATTAATGAATCCACCATGCCTTAATCGATTAGGATCCCATATTGAACATAGTCTCTTTAGAAATCTAATTTCTGGGTTTTTTTAACTAAACAATGGCATATTCCTTCAAATGTTGTTGATGATCAATGATTCATCAGATTGACAAAAGTGATATTGCAATGTAAAAGCCATTGCATATTTGGTGTGCATTTCCATCTGAAATCAGAAAAATCAGAAACTGTTTTAAAAACCCTCCTTTTCAAACCATTTTTTTATTTATGGTAAGGTTCTTCCATTTTCCCGATGCAATGACCCTTGTTTTCCTGGGGACTGGAAGAAAGGGATTGAAGGGGATCAGTTCTGCTGCTATGACTGTATTCCATGCCCAGAAGGGAAGATTTCAAATCAAAATGGTATGGTAGGAATTCTACCATTTTTCATTAGACTTAAGCAAACTTGTATATACAAGTTTACGATGCTTACAATGAATAAAATGAGTTTCATTGATTTGGAATGCCCAGATAACAAATTTCTTTGACTTTCCTCCCAGATATGGATGACTGTTTTGAATGTCCAGAAGATCATTATCCAAATAAAGAAAAGAATGGATGTACCCTGAAACGGGTGGTATTTCTAACTATTGAAGAACCCTTAGGAATTGGTTTAGCGTCATCAGCTCTTGGTTTCTTTTTCTTGACATCTTGGGTACTTGGAACTTTTATTAAGCACAGGGACACTCCCATTGTCAAAGCCAACAACCAGTCCCTTACCTACACCCTGCTTGTTTCTCTTCTGCTCTGTTTTCTCTCTTCTTTGTTTTTCCTCAGCCAACCTGGTAAAGTGACCTGCCTTCTCCGACAATCAACTTTTGGAACCACATTCTCAGTGGCTATTTCTAGTGTGCTGTCCAAAACCATCATTGTGCTGGTTGCTTTCATGGCCACTAAACCAGGATCTCCCATGAGAAGATGGTTAGGGAAAAGATTGGCTTTTTCTACTGTCCTTTTCTGCTCCTTTTTCCAAGTATGTATTTGTATTCTTTGGTTGTCAACATCTCCACCAGTCCCTGAGTTGGACATGCATTTACAGCTCCAAGAAATTATTTTACAATGCAATGAGGGGTCAGCTTTCTTCTTTTATTGTGTATTGGGCTATATGGGTGTCTTGGCCATTGCCAGCTTTATTGTAGCTTTTCTTGCCCGTAAATTACCTGACAGCTTTAATGAAGCCAAGTTCATCACCTTCAGCATGTTGGCCTTTTGCAGTGTGTGGATTTCCTTCTTTCCAGCCTATCTGAGTACAAAGGGAAAAGCCATGGTAGCTGTGGAGATCTTCTCCATCTTGTCCTCCAGTGCTGCATTACTGGGATGCATATTCTTGCCAAAATGCTACATCATTGTTTTCTGGCCTGAACTAAACCAAAGGGAGCATCTCACAAAGAGAAATTAGTATAACATGTGACTTTTCTCACTAGGAGAAATTCCTAACAAACAAGAATAGGAAGCCCTAGTGACCATAATTACGTAAGGATTTCATTTAGGTAACTTGATTTCACATTTTAATGAAATGGAAAAATGAATTGAAGTACCTATTAAAGTAGTTAGAGCTATTTTCTGTTGCTGATCTATTGATGATAGAAATGAAGACATTTACATGCAATTTTCACCTCTTCACAAAATCAAAGATTGTTTTTAGTAGAATTTCAGGGAAAGAGCCTGATATTTGGGCCTTTTCCATTTCGGTTTTTGTATAATTCAAAAGTTAAAAACAGGATATTAGTTTATGTACAGACATCTCTTGTGGGAAGTGATAAAGAGTAAAGACAGAAATTCATACCATGAAATTCTGATCTAAAACTTAGAGTTGGAAGTGATTTTAAAGACAAAGAAGCTCAACACTCTTTCTAGGCCAGGTTATTCTCTAGGTCCTCTGAGATTGCTATTATATCTTTATTTCCCCATCACTACCTTTTTTTCTCCTTTCATTGCTCAATTGTTTTAATTTTTGATTAAGGACATTGTGATGTCCTTAATCAAAAAGGAGAAAAAAATAGATCCATGAAATTATAGATCAATCAGCCTGACATCAATACCTGGAAAGATCTTGGAAAAAGATAATCAAGCAACAAATCTTCCAACACCTTGAAACAAACAAGTTTATAACCTTTAGCAGAATAACAGAATAACAGAGTTGGAAGGGATTTTGAAAGTCTTCTAGTTCATGCCCCTGCAACATGGATTCATCAGAACGAGGTCATGCGAAACAAATCTTATTTCATTCTTCAACAAAGTGACTAAATCAATGAATCAATAAGTATACTTAGATATTGTGATTTGGGCTACATGTATATCTTAGCTCTTGCCAGCTTTATGGTAGCTTTTGTTGCCCATAAATTACCTGACAGCTTTGATGAAGCCACGTTCATCACCTTCAGCATGTTGGTGTTTTGCAGTGTTTGGATCTCCTTCTTTCCAGTCTCCCTGAGCACAAAAGGAAATGCCATGGTAGCTGTGAAGGTCTTCTCTGTCTTGTCCTTCAGTGCTGCATTACTGGGATGCATATTTTTGCCAAAATTTACATCATTGTTTGCTGGGCTGACATCAAGCACAGGGAGCAACTCACAAAGAGAAATTAGTACAACATGTGATCTTTCTGGCCCAGAGAAATTAGTGAGAAAAAAGAATAAAGCACTACATAAATAGTAAGAACTGTTTTTGTCATTTTATTAATGTGTATTGAGCATATTATTGTATGATAGCAGGTTTGAATATTTTAGGGCTCTTGAAATGTAGAATGTATTGAATTTATGAATCCTGTACATTTAACTGCATCTTGAAATAGGTGTTCATGCTGGGTCATAACCATTCATTCTATTAATAAATCATTTCCAGAGCAACCTGTTATGATATATTAATAATATGGGAAATGTAGTGAAATGAAATGTATTCTTCCTTCTGTCTCATCCTTCATTCAATGTGTATGCTGACCAATGACCTTAACAAAGAGTGATTTGAATGGGTTTACAATAAGAAGTGTGGCATTTTTCAAGAAAATCACCTAAAATTCAGCACAAATCCTAGAAAACATGTACAGCCCTCTCTGATATAGGGAGGGACTACAAACATGAAAAAACCCAAAGGAAATTTTGAATATTCACTTGATGTTGATAATAGATAGGTATATAAGTATGTAGGTAGAAATGTAGATAGATAGATAGATAGATAGATAGATAGATAGATAGATAGATAGATAGATAGATAAACAGACCCTATGGACAGGGCAAGTGGCCTAAATTATAGTGCACATGCAACCCTAAGTGAGATAGAAACTCGTTACTCTGGACTACTCTGCAAGTGATACTTCCCCTGTTCTCATCATTGGTGGCATGATGTCCCACATACTTTATTAGTTGTATATGTAGCACCACCCCTGGAGGGAGCGCTAAAGTCTTGACCCTCTTGGCCCCCTCTTTGGCTGGCTGCCCACCCAAGGGGTCTCTCACATTGGCATCTCTGCCTAACAGGGCATGTAGCATGGTGATGTTCAGTCACAGTTGGCAGCCATGCCCATGGGTTGGTGATGGTTAATCTCTTTTGATGGTAACTCCTGTGGGATGATGATAGTTGACCACAGGCAGTAAGACCTACAAGAGACGATGGTAGTCTGGTCCTAGTAACAGCAGCTAGTGTACAACAGTAGTAGTCAGTCCCTAGTAACAGTAACCTTGCTTAGGATGATGTTAATGAGTCTCTGATAGTAGCAGCTTGCCTATGACAATGGTTGCCTGTCTCTGGTGACAGCAACTTGCCTAAGCCTATGGTTGTCAGTCTTTGGTGACAGCAGCTTTCCTAAGACAATGTTAGTCAGTCTCTGGTAACAGCAACTTGCCTAAGCCAATGGTAATCAGTCTCTGGTAATAGCAACTTGCCTAGAGCAATGGTAATCAGTCTCTGGTAACAGCAACCTGCCTAGAGGGATGGTAGTTAGTATCTGGTGAAAGCAACTTACCTAAGATGATGGTAATCAATTCCTCTCTGGAGCTCAAAGGAGACCTCCTTTCTCCACTCTCCTTGTCTCTCTCTCTCTCCCCTCACTATATGTAATCCCCCATCCCTTCCTTATCCCCTTTTTGTTTCCACAAGCTGATCCTATAAAAACTCCTCTACTTCCCACTAAAAGACATACCCTCAACCCGGTCAAACTCTTTCCTGACTCTCCCTCCACCTAGCTGGCTCCAACAAGGGAAAAGAAATAAAACTCCCCAATCTATTCTCTCTTTGTCTGGCTTCCTCAATGAAGAAAAAACAATAAAAACTTCAGCAAGCTACTCTCACTCTCTATCCCCCGTCTTCGTCTGGCTTGCTTGCAACAAAGCAGAAAAAAACAAAGATCCCCTTCTTGTTGTTGTTGTTAATTGTGAAGTCGTGTCCGACCCATCGCGACCCCATGGACAATGTTCCTCCAGGTCTTCCTGTCCTCTACCATCTTCTGGAGTCCATTTAAGTTCTCACCTACTGCTTCAGTGACTCCATCCAGCCATCTCATTCTCTGTCATCCCCTTCTTCTATTGCCCTCAATCTTTCCCAGCATTAGGCCCTTTTCCAGTGAGTCCTTCTTTCTCATTAGGTGGCCAAACTATTTGAGTTTCAACTTCAAGATCTGGCCTTCTAAAGAGCAGTCAGGGTTGATCTCTTCTAGGACTGACCGGTTTGAACGCCTTGCAGTCCAAGGGACTCGCAGGAGTCTTCTCCAGCACCATAATTCAAAGGCCTCAATTCTTTTGCGCTCAGCCTTTCTTATGGTCCAACTTTCACAGCCATACATTGCAACTGGAAAACCATGGCCTGGACTATACGCACTTTTGTTGGCAGGGTGATGTCTCTGCTTTTTATTATGCTGTCTAGATTTGCCATAGCTTTCCTCCCCAGGAGCAAGCGTCTTTTAATTTCTTGGCTGCAGTCCCCATCTGAGGTGATCTTTGAGCCCAGAAAAATAAAATCTGTCACTACCTCCATATCTTCCCCATCTATTTGCCAGGAATTGAGAGGGCCGGATGCTATGATTTTGGTTTTCTTAATGTTGAGTTTCAAGCCTTTTGCTCTCTCCTTCTTTACCCGCATCAAGAGGCTCTTTAGTTCCTCTTCACTTTCTGCCATTATTGTGGTATCATCTGCATATCTTAGGTTGTTGATATTTCTCCCGGCAATCTTAATTCCAACTTTTGATTCATCTAGCCCTGCCTTTCTCATGATGTGCTCTGCATATAAGTTAAATAGGCCACCAGCGGTCGATCATCGCTATACAGCCGTGTGTTTTTTCCGGATCTCTCTTTCCAATTCTTGATCAATCCCAGTGGTTTTTACTCGTGTGGTGTCTCACTGTTGCTTCTTGACCCGCATATAAGTTTCTCAAGAGACAAATGAGATGGTCTGGTACTCCCATCTCTTTAAGAACTTGCCACAATTTGTTGTGATCCACACAATCAAAGGCTTTAGCATAGTCAATGAAGCCGAAGTAGATGTTTTTCTGGAACTCCCTAGCTTTCTCCATGATCCAGCGTTATGTTGGCAATTTGATCTCTAGTTCCTCTGCCTCTTCGAAATCCTGCCTGTACTTCTGGTAGTTCTCGATCCACATACTGCTGGAGTCTAGCTTGTAGGATTTTAAGCATAACTTTACTAGCATGTGAAATGAGTGCAATGGTGCGATAGTTTGAACATTCTTTGGCCTTGCCTTTCTTTGGAATTGGAATGTAAACTGACCTTTTCCAATCCTGTGGCCACTGTTGAGTTTTCCAAATTTGCTGGCAAATTGAGTGTAGCACTTTTACTGCATCGTCTTTTAAGATTTTGAATAGCTCAGCTGGAATACTGTCACCTCCACTAGCTTTGTTGTTGCTCAGATTTTCTAAGGCCCATTTCACGTCACATTCTAGGAGGTCTGGTTCGAGGTCAGTGACCATCTCATTGTGGTTATCTGGGATGTTAAGCTCATTCTTGTATAGTTCTTCTGTGTAGTTTTGCCATCTCTTCTTAATCTCTTCTGCCTCTTTTAGGTCTCTGCCATTTTGGTCCTTTATCATGCTCATCTTTGCATGAAACGTTCCCTTCATATCTCCAATTTTCTTGAAGAGATCTCTGGTCCTCCCTATTCTGTTGTTTTCTTCTATTTCTTTGCACTGTTCATTTAAGAAGGCATTCTTATCTCTTCTAGCTATTCTCTGGAATTCTGCATTTAGTTGGGTGTATCTTTCTCTTTCTCCTTTGCCTTTCACTTCCCTTCTTTCCTCAGCTATTTGCAAAGCTTCCTCAGACAGCCATTTTGCATTCTTGCATTTCTTTTTCTTTGGGATGATTTTAGTTGCTACCTCTTGTACAATGTTCCGAACTTCCATCCATAGTTCTTCAGGCACTCTGTCTATCAGATCTAATTCCTTAAATCTATTTGTCACCTCTACTGTATATTCATCAGGAATATGATTTAATTCATACCTGAGTGGCCTAGTGCTTTTCCCTACTTTTTTCAATTTAAGCCTAAATTTTGCAACGAGAAGCTCATGATCTAAGCCACAGTTAGCTCCTGGTCTTGTTTTTACTGACTGTATAGAGCTTCTCCATCTTTGGCTGCAGAGCACAGAGTCAATCTGATTTCTATGTTGACCGTCTGGTGATGTCCATGTGTAGTGCTGTCTCTTGGGTTGTTGGAAAAGAGTGTTTGTTATGACCATCGTATTCTCTTGACAAAATTCTATTAGCCTGTGCCCTGCTTCATTTTGTACTCCAAGGCCAAACTTGCCTGTTATTCCGGTTATCTTTTGGCTTCCTACCTTAGCATTCCAATCCCCCATGATGATAAGGATATCATTTTTTTGGTGTTAATTCTATAAGGTGCTGTAGGGCTTCATAAAACTGGTCAATTTCATTCTCTTCAGCACCAGTGGTTGGAGCATAGATTTGGACTACTGTGATATTGAATGGTTTGCCTTGGATTCGAATTGAGATCATTCTGTCATTTTGGGGATTGTATCCCAGTATTGCTTTTCCTATTCTTTTATTGAGTATGAAGGCTACTCCATTCCTTCTGAGGGATTCTTGCCCTCAGTAGTGTCCCTGATGGTCATCTGAGTTAAATTCACCCAGTCCTGTCCATTTTAGTTCGCTAATTTCTAAGATGTCGATGTTCAGTCTTGTCATCTCTTTTTTGACTACGTCTAGCTTGCCTTGATTCATGGATCTTACATTCCAAGTTCCTATGAAGAAAAAATCTTTACAGCATCGGACTTTCCTTTCACCACCAGATGTATCCACAGCTGAGCGTCCTTTCGGCTTTGGCCCAGTTGCTTCATTCTTTCTGGTGCTACTAGTACTAGCCCTCTGCTCTTCCCCAGTAGCATATTGGACACCTTCCGACCTGAGGGACTCATCTTCCAGCGTCTCTATTCCCCCTCTTCATCTGGCTTGCTTGCAACAAAGCAGAAAAAGACAAAGATCCCACCTTCTTACTCTATCTCTATTTCTTCACTCAGCTGGCTCTGGATGGCAGGCTCCATTAAGCTACTCTCTCTCTCTTTTACAGCTGACTCTTGTCGATGTCCAGCCAAACACCACCTTCCAGTCTCTTTCACTCTCCTCGGTCAGCTGGCTCTGCTCAACGTGCAGCCAAATGCTACTTTCCAGTCTCTTTCTTTCTCCTCTCCCATCGGCTTCCTTCTACCTTTTCTTCCCTCCTCAGAGCAACATCTTGCCACCAGAACCACAGCAGTTGCTGGAGCTCCCGCGAAACCTCTCAACTGGCCCCATTCTCACCTCAGCTCCGCTATATATAAATTGAAATTTAAGGAACATCCTTGAATAAAACCTTATGAAACATCATTGTATGGAGTTTTATTTATTTATTTATTTATTCATTTCACAGAATTTTATGGCCTCCCACTCATTGTCAATGTCATGGTTCCAATAGATGAACCTAATAGAAAAAAGGACTCCGAGACAATTGCTTTCCTCAAAGAGCATTTTTAATGGCTACATAGTATCGCCATGAACAAAGGTGAAACCAAGACTATGAGCCCAATAGACAGATGATCCCAATAGAAAAAAGGACTCCAGGTTGGACTTTATTTTGTCACTTTAAAGAGATTGATTGATTGATTGATTGATTAGATACGTTTAAGATATAGGGAAGTTCCCTTCCCCCAAAGTTACAAAGTTACAAAGATGAACTTCCCACCCCATTTCTATGTCATAAATCACATTCCCCAATGCACTCGTTTGGTGGGCTTTCTAGCAGACACTTCTACCCGCCAAAACTCTGATAGCAATGACCTTGGTTCCCAGAGAACAATTTTAGGTTTTAGCTAGACAAAAAGAATACACACACCTCTTCCCATTTCTGTTGTAATGGAAAAACGAGATGAAAATGGCTGCAGCCAAATTCATTTGTAGTGTTGACAGTCAGTGTCTGTAAGCTATTTAAAAAAAAATGAAACCCAATATATAAACAATAAAAACACACCTGCGTGGATTACAATGAATCAGTTGAGTGACTTCATAGGTTCCAACCTACTCTGAGTTCCACAGACCTACTGGCAAAACCATATGCTCATGTCTTTGCAAAAGAGTGTCAAAGTGGCGGCCAATCTAAACATTGCCTGCCTCCTTGCTCTAGTGGATCATGTGGATCTGATCAGGAAGAGACAGTTCTTCAAATAACTTGGTCCCGAGCCATGTAGGGTTTAAAGGTGACAACTAGTACCTTGAATTGTACCCGGAAGCAAATTGTCAGCCAATGCAACTCCCACAAGAAAGGTGGCATATGTATAATCTGGGTGTGCATAAAAGCATACGGGGGCCTGCACTTCGAATCAACTGGAGCTTCCAGATACATTTGGAGGGCAGCCCCTTATAGATCTCCATGCAGAGTGGTGATTTATTAATTGGTGGCATGACATCCAATATAGTTTATCATTTTTATGAACTTAAATTGAAGGAACATCCTTGTGTAAAACCTTATGACATATCTTATAAAGAGGTTTTTTTTTCTTTTTATAATCTTAGCTAGCTCCCCCCAAATTGCTGAAATGAGCAAAAGGTTTTACTGTATCTCTAATGTAAGCCACTCTGTCTTTCAAATATTTCTAGTTGTGGTTGAAGAAATAAGATTCTTTAGATTTTGTTAAGTGTTGGCTATAGAATGTAGGAAAGTTTGGTGCAAGAAATATTTTGAAGATTTTTAGTCAACTCAAGGTATTTTTTTTTAAATTGTGCATTGTTATTCCTCAAAAAAACATACATGCAATAAAAGACTGATACCTGGTGGATCTGTTCATATTCTATTTTGTGAAAAAATGGTAGAAAATCAATGTGGTAATTTCAAAAAATACTTTCTACAACTAAGCATTTATTTTATTACAAATCTCCCTTAAATTACTGTCATTGATCAAAGGGATAGAACGAGAATGGGGGGCATACCTTCAACTACAGGCGAGATATTGGAAAGATAAAAAAGAGTGAGGCATAAAAATAGAACTGATAGGGCAGGATAAAATATTACTAGGTACTAAGGATAAAATGATTAAAAAGCTATATCATTATTTGTTAGATCAGGCAATGTATGAAGAACAGGTAAAAGAAACCATGTTAATGTGGAGCAGGGATTTTGATCTCAACTTTAATCTGCATATCTGGCAAGAATTATGGGTACGAAATAGGAAGCTTATTTTGGCCACCTCCTACAAAGAAAACCTCTACAAAATGTTCTACAGATGGCATCTCCCACCCACAAGATTAGCTAAAATGGGTCCAAATATTTCTTCCACGTGCTGGAAATGTAAATTGGCAAGAGGGACATATTACCACATGTGGTGGGAGTGCTCAAAAGCCTGTGACTTTTGGAACAAGGTTAAAAAATGGCTGGAAAAAATACTAATGATAGAGGTAGAGCTAAAACCAGAACTCTTTCTACTAGACATAACTATGCAGAAATACGACAAAGGGATATTGTATGTGATGCTACATATTCTCACAGCTGCTAGATTGGCATATGCACAAAACTGGAGGAATAAAGAAATTCCAACAGAAGAAGAGATTTTATATAAAATCTTATCGTGTGCTGATATGGATAGGCTCACAATGGAAATGAAGGACAAGACAGAATCAGATTACTTTGAAATCTGGGACAAATTCTATTGTTGGTGTGAATCAAGGAGAACTGGTCAGTTTTTAAGTAAGTGTTAAGATAGAGATATATAAAACTGTATGTCAGTATATAGAGAAACAAATTAGAGACTGTATTGTATAGAAAAATATGTATATATAGAAATTAAGAATTATATGTATGATGAGGAACAAATTATTAGGAATATATACACTAGAATGTTACATTATGTCCATCCTTGTTTTAACTATTTTATAAATAAGAAACTTTTTTTAAAAAAAAAATTACTGACTTCCGGTGGATCTGCGCGCGCGATGGCGGCTACTTTGTAGCTGTCCTCCTGGGAAAGTGTTAGAACCGCTATGAACAGCAGACATCAGCTGTTCTGCAGTTCAAAACCTCCCTCCCGGGCAAAGGGGGGAGGAGAGTATCATCTGAATAGTGGTAGAGCCTCTTATGCACCCCCAGGGTTTTCTTTTGGGGGGTGAAAAGAGTGCTCCCACAGAGTTCAGATTGTCTCTGCTTCCCAGCTGTCTTTGTCTCTTGGGACAAAACAAGCCGCTGCAACCACCTCCGCGATTAAAGTGATCTGGTGAGGTTTTTTTAAAAAGCGGACAGAGCTGTGTAGAGGATTTTGTTTTCTCTGATCTTATCTGGATTTTGAATTTAAAGATTTACTTTTACTCCCTCTTTTTGTTTTCTTCTTTTGTTGAAAGGGAAAGTAAAATGGCGATTGGTAGGTTTTTTGGTGTTTTTCTTTTTTTTTTTAAATGACTGGAATGGAATGGAACAGATTTGATTATTTATAATGATTTTTTGATGTTGGGTTTGGATTTTAGGAGGATTATTTTCCCTTTCTGTTTATTTTTTTTATTTTTTGAAGGATTTTCTTTGTTTTTTGTACTTTAAAAAAAAATAACGGAACGAATTTTTTCTATTTAATTATTTTTTTTTCTCTTTCCTTTTCCTTCTTTTTCTTAACTTTTTTCTTTTTATTATAATGATCTCCTTTTGAAGGAGTTTTTGATTTTTTTTGGAGTTAATCTCCCTTTTTTTGTTTAACTTTTCTTTCCCTCCTTTTTTGGGTAATTTTTAAGAAGGAGTAAAGATTTTCTAAGATGGCTCCAAAGCGTCCAGTAATTCCCACAGCTTCTAAGGTGGTTTCTTCTTCGGTGATATCATCAGTGCAACAATCTAAATCAATAGTTTCACCCTCTCCTTTGGCAAAGTTATTAACGGTAAAGGATTTGCAAGATATAATGGGAAATGCTATATCTCAAATCAGGGGAGAAGTGAAAGAGATTTTAGTGGAAAATAATAGGATTCTGAGGCAAGATATAGTTTTGGCTTTAAAAGGATTTGCCTCTGTTCTTGAAAAGTTGAACTTTCGTGTAGAAGAGGTTGCAGACAAAGTGGAACTGTTGGAGGGAAAATCTGAAGGCATGGAAAAAGAGATGGAAAATTCTCAAGATGAGATTCTTATGCTTCAATATAGAGAAATGGAATATGCTTTAAGAATTAGAGGCTTGAGAGAGTCTCTGCAAGGAGATCTGAGAGAGATGGTTGCAAATGACTTTGCTGTGATTCTGGACAGAGAAAAAGAGGAAATATTTAGTGAAATTGAAAAAACATTTAGAGTTAACTCTGTGGTGGCAAAGCAAAGAAATCTGCCAATTTATTTTGGGAAAAGATCCCTGCGTAATGAAATTATACAAGCTTTTTATAATAAGAGGTTTCAGATTGCTTCACAAGACGTTATAATTTTAAAGGAGATCCCATCTAAAATTTTAAGAAGAAGAAAGGAGTTTGCTTTTTTAGCAGATGAACTTAAAAAGAGGCGAATGTTGTTTAGATGGGACGTCCCGACTGGAATGGTGGTGAATTAACTGGGGACATGTTATAGACTTAATACTGTTTCCAAAGCAAAAGAGTTTTACACTTCGGTCCTGGGATTATGTATATCGCCACCTATTATGTCTAAAACTTCGGAAGAGAAGAAGGCAGAATTGCAGTCTGAAGAGCCTATATTGATGAATACTGGGAAATTTCAGATTGAGGGGCCTCAACAAGCTGAGATGAAGGAGCAGAGGATAATCCATGTAACACATAAACGCAAAGAAAAGGAGCAACAGAAGAAGGAGGTTAAGGAAGCCTCACAAGTATCTGTTTCTGAGTCTGCAGGAGAAGCAAGATCTATAAACTTTTTGGAGCAACCTTTAAGGGCAGATTTCCAAGCACTTCTTTTGAGGTTTTTGGATAAGAGAGATTGATAAAGAATGTATAGATTGTTTTCAGGTCATTGATAGATTACAGTTCACTGTGGATGGAATTGGTTATTGGTAAAGAGGAGAGAAGATTATGGAGATTGAATGAAAATTTTAGATAAGAAGTTTAAGTTTAGTAATTTAAGGAGTATTCAAAAGAGTATTTTGTTTTAATGGTATAATTAACGTTTATATGTTTATTTTTGTGTTTGATGATAAAGAAAGAGGGAGAGATTAGATTTTATATAATATAAGTATGATATCATGGAGAGTGAATGAAAATTTTAGATAGGTAGTTTATGTTTAGATATCTAAGGAGCATTTAAAGGAATATTTTGCTTTAAATATGAATAAGGGAATTTCAATGTTATAAGTAATGTTTATATGTGTGGTTTTTTTTTGAGGGTGTTTATAAAGAATGATGGATAAATTTTAAATAATATAAGTATGACATTAGAAAATGTTTAGAGTATTTTATAATGTGTTTAATGATTGTAATCACAATCTTTTTTGCTTTTTATATATTGGTCTTAAAGTATTTTATAATTTGTTTAATTATTGTAATTAATTGTTTATGGTTTACAAGTGTTTAAAATTTTTTCTTTTAAGTTTCAATTAAGCCTGTATTCAGCTCTGGGAAGGTTGGCGGAGGGTTGGGGTGGGTTGGGACGGTTTGGGGAGGGGAATCTTTTTTTTTTTGTAAAATTTTAAAAACTTTCAATAAAATTTAATTAAAAAAAATTACTGTCATTGACATTTGCTCATTTAAAAAAAATAGTTGAACCATTGGCCAATTATTGTCTCATCAAAACAGAACAATTATCTCCTTGTTCAAATGGCTGTCCAATCTCTTCTTAAAGACTTCCAGTGTTGGAGCATTCTCTGCTTCTGGAGGCAGGTTGTTCCACTGGTTAATTGTTCTAACTGTCAGGAAGTTTCTCCTTAGTTCTAGGTTGCTTCTCTCCTTGGTTAGTTTCCATCCATTGCTTCTTGTCCTGCCTTCAGGTGCTTTGGAAAATAGCTTGATTCCCTCTTCTTTATGGCAGCCCCTGAGATATTGGAATACTCCTATCATGTCCCCCCTTGTCCTTCTCTTCGTTAAACTAGACATACCCAATTCTAGCAACCGTTCCTTATATGTTTTAGCCTCCAGTCCCCTAATCATCTTTGTTGCTCATCTCTGTACTCTTTCTAGAGTCTCAACATCTTTTTTACATCGTGGTGACCAAAACTGGATGCAGTATTCCAAGTGTGGCCTTACCAAGGCATTGTAAATACTTCATGTGATCTTGATTCTATCCTCTGTTAATGCAGCCCAGCACTGTCTTGGCTTTTTTGGCAGCTGCAGCACACTGCTGGCTCATATCTAAGTGATTGTCCACTAGGACTCCAAGATCCCTCTCACAGTTACTAGTATTGAGCAAGGTACCACCTATACTATATGTCAACGTTATGACCATTAAGAAATTGCAGCCATTTTACCTTTTGCTTTCTTTGTGCTTTTCTGTTGTTTGGGATTCTCAGATGTAGAATGGGGGAAGGGGGAAATGCTGAGCTTTTTCAGTTAGCCTAAACAATTGCAGCTGGGTGAGCTTCAAGGTCAATTCTAGATAAAGTTTTGGCAGACTGAAAAGTAGGGAGGAGAGCCCTCATTTTAGATTAATTGGTGAATGTGATTTATGACAGCCTTTCTTGGGTGGGAATTGCAACGTTACATTGTATCAGGGGGGAGGGAACTTTAGTCTTGGGTTCAACTATGTAAGTGCCAATACTTTGTTTCCTGAATAAAATGTTCTTTATGGAAGAAATCTTTGCCTTGAAGTTCTTTTAATTGGCTTTATCTAGCGCAACCATGACATTATACCTGTGCATTTGCTTTTTCTTGCCTAAGTGTAGAACCTTACTTATTTCATCATTGAATTTCATTTTGTTAGAATTTCATATTCCAGTATTTGAGAGGTTGGCACTAAGAGGAGAGGGTCAACTTATTTTCTAAAGCACCAGAGAGCAGGGCAAGAAACAGTGGATAGAAACTAATCCAGGAGAGAAGCAACCTGGAATTAAGGAGAAACTTCCTAACAGTGAAGAAAATTAACCAATGGAACAGCTTGCTGACAGAAGTTATGGGTGTTTCATCACTGGAGCTTTTCAAGATGAGACTGGCAATCACTTGCCTAAATGGCGAACCTTTTAGAGACCGAGTGCCCAAACTGCAATCCAAAACCCACGTATGTATGGTCAGGTGTCGGGTGGGTGTGGCCCATTGGGTGGGTGTGGCCAATTGAGTGGGTGTGGTCCGTTGGGTGGGCATGGCCCATTGGGTGGGCATGGCTGTGGTGCTAATGGCAGACTGGGTGAGATTAAAAGTTCAATCAATCAATTCCAATTTTGTGAGATCTTTTTTACCCATGAGAAGTTGAAATTGATTGATTGATTGAACCCTTTTTTTTTGCGTACGGCAAAGGCCTAAAGCAAAAGGTTTTATAAAACCCAGCTGAAGGCCTAGGACTGGGGTGATGGCGCATGTACCCAAAGAGAGGGCTCTGCATGCCATCTATGGCATGCGTGCCATAGGTTCACCACCACAGGTATAGGGTCTCCTTCTTGAGCAGGAGGCTGGACTAGAAGACCTCCAAGGTCCCTTCCAGCTCTATTCTGATTGAAACAAATTAATCATGGAAAACCTCAGCTAGAATGATCCAACTGTAATTGCTTAGTTTAGAGGTGGATTAAATGAATCAATTGGCACTGAACTCATAAGGCAAGGACATCAACAGAGAGTGGAGCAAATCTACCATCTTTCTGTTATCATCGACTCAAGCTTGGAAGTTATTCAATGCCAGTTGGAACATCAGAGGGAGAGCTGACATCACAGCTTAACTACTCACCCCTCTCTCCCTTATTACTGACAAGGACTGAGCCATGGGGAGAGGAGCCTATTCAACTAGGAGAAATAAAGAGATCACTTTTGCTGAAGAAAGAGAGAGGTGTAGAGACCTGGCACTGTTTTTTATTTTTGTTTGTTTCTTTGTTTGTTTTACTGTGGAGATTCTGGGCATATAGTGAGAATCTGCCTAACCAGAGCCTCCAGAAAGGAGAAAGACGTGTTAGCCAAGGCATGGGAGACCACTGTGCTGAACACAGAGGCCAGAACTAGGGAAACTGGAGCATCCCTTTTCACAAGAGTTCACAAAAGGGAATATTCAGACATGAAAGAAAGATCAACCCCATCTAAATCAAGGTACATTGTTGAAATTTTATGGTCCCTTGACCTACCACAAGGACTGGAATAAGGGACTATAGGGTTAGTGGATTCTGGGGCAAGAACCAACTTTATAGATTTTGCAGTGGTTAAACTTTACAAATCCCTAAAGTCATTCTAGGCACTTCAATATCTAGCAATAGCCCATCATACAGAACTGCTAACCCTGTATGTCACCAGCCACCTTCTCTTTCTGATCATCATGAGATCAGGGTGGCTGAAACTTCAAATCCCAGGCTGGAACTCCAGCTCCAGCTCCATCTTATCAACCAAATAAGAGCAGCAGATTAACACATCCTTTACAGGAACTGGCAGAAAGCCCCAAGTAGGGAAAAGCTAAGATACCAGTTAAGTACACAGATTTTCCAGATGTTTTGGGAAGGATGAAGAAGCAGTCCTTTCCTCACATAGAGACTACAACTGTGCTGTAGACTTGGTTCTGCAGGGCTATAATACCCAATAAGAGACAGTAATCAATGTCAACTAAAGGATGCCCCCAGTACTTTATTACCAGGATCAAGACACAGAAACGTCTCAATCAATTTTCTGGGGCAACAGATGGATGCTCTCCTAGGAGCCCCATCAGGTACTGTTTCCCCAGTTTCAATTGAGGTTGGGGGCATTGAAGCACATGGACAGAATAGTAGTACCCCTATTTTAGGATATTGACTTTAGTAGCTGGAACAGGAAAGTGTACACCAGAAATGTCAAACTCATGACATTATGTGATGTCGCGCAACATATCAGGACTGTTTTGCCATTGTTGGCAATGAGGTGGGTGTGGCTTCCGGATGACACATCTGGCCCGTGGGTCGACAGCTTGACACCCCTGGTGTATACTGTAATAGGCCAGAAGACACAGTTGAGGTAGATTAGTTAGAGAGTGATGACTCATGCATGAGGCAATCTATGCTATGATTGGTTGCCTTAAGTATAAAGGGGGTATTTCCCTTTTTTCTCCACCTTTTTCTTCTGTGTGTTCTCTTTACTATTTAATTTACTTCATGATAGTCTTGTGTTCCTGATTATCTTGTGTTCTTTTATTCTGGTTGATGATAAAGACTGTTATAAAATTAAATGTTAAATATAATATATATAAAAAGTTTGTCTTAGTGTCTCCAATTTCATCTGGACAGTTGCTACACAATTCCTTAACATGTTATCAGCCCAGATGTGCCCTGAAGTAGCAGGAGTAAATTTTTCTCAAGAGTAAGGATAGTCTGATGAGATAGTGAAAGTTTTTCATGAGCACAAGGAAGGTTGAGAACAATTAGCTAGTGTACACAGCACAATGCTATCTGTTACAGGAATTGGAAGAGGTTTTCCTTTATCTCATCTTACTGAGTCTAATTTTCTCTCATGGAGCTTAAAAATGAGAATGTTTCTACAGAGGGAGGATTTGTGTAAAATATCCTCCAGGACATCTTGGTGACAAAGAGAAAAAGCAAAATGAAAAAGCCCAAGCCAGCATAATTTTGTGCTTGGAAGATAGTCAGCTAATGCATGTGCATGGGCTAACTAATCTGCTAGAGAATACTGGCTTGTCTTACACATAATTTATGTAAGAGAGACCACAAGCTGTAAACTAACTGTCATAAGAAAACTATAGAGCAAGGCTACAGTCTGGAGAAAGTTGGTCGGATCACCTCCAGTTCATAAGAAAAATCGTCCTTGAATTAGAAGGGCAAGGAATGGGGTTTTCAGAAGAACACAAAGTGTATATTGTGCTGAATTCTCTTGATGATATATGGGACATGTTGGTATCAATTGAAGTTTAAGGAACTTTCTTCTGTAAAATCTTATGACATACCATGTAAAGATTGTTTTTACCTTTTTATAATCTTAGCCAATTCTCCCAAAATTGCTGAAATGAGTAAAAGGTGTTTCAGCATAAATGTAGGCTTTATATGTAATGTAAGCCACTCTGTCTTTCAAATGTTTCTAATTGTGAAAGAAGAAATAATATTCTTTAGATTTTGTTAAAGTAGGAAATTTTAGTGCAAGAAATTTTTTGAAGATTATTAGTGAACTCAACGTATTTTTTTTTAAAAAAAGAAAGTGTGCATTGTTACTCCTCACAAAATATACACACAATAAATGACTGATACCTGCTGGATCTGTTCATATTCTATTTTGTGAAAAAGTGGTAGAAATCAAACATAGTAACTTCAAAAAACACTTTCAACAACTAAGCATATATTTTATTGCAAATCTCCCTTATATTACTGTCATTGGCATTTGCTCATTAAAAAAAAAAAATAGTTGAACTATTAGCCAATTATTATCTCATCAAAACAGAACAATTATCTCCTAGAGGAATCACCATGTTTTCTTAGCTAGACCAAAACACCAAAGGCTGCACAGAACAGAATTATATTCTACAATGATCAAGGTATCAATTTGGATATAAAGTAACACTTGAATCACAGGAAGTTTGGCACAAGGGTAATAATGGCTCTGTCAGATACTTTGCTTCAGCTTTCTACCCTCTGTTTTCCTCTCCCAGTGTATCTGTTCAAATCCTGATGGTGTTCAAGATGCAATTTTGCGCTCATGTGGATCTTTAAATAAAAACTGATAGATTGTCTCATTAGGTGCATTCTCAGATATAAGCCTTGGATCAATCTTTAGATGAAGTATTGGATTATATGTACTTCCTGATCAATAGAATGGAAAAACATTCTCACAATAACAAAAGCATGAAAATGTTTTTTCTGATATTTTTGGTGCACAAAGTAGTTATTCTGAGATGTCCTGCGAGTGATGCTTTCCTTGTTCCACATGAGTGGTATCAGCGTGGTGACTTTATCATTGGTGTGATGGCATCTCACATGGGTTACCACCTTTCTGAAATTAAATTTAGTGAAAACCCTTCTATAAAACCTTATGAAATACCAACGTAAGAATATTTTTCTCTATCTAATCTTACCCAGACTTTCAAAAATCCTTTATATGACTAAAAGATCTTTGTTCATACATTTAGGATTTTTGATGTAATCTATGTCTTATATTTTCTGAGTTGTACCTGGTTGTGAGAGAAAAAATAACCTTTAGATTTTTTTCAAAGTCCTTGACAGGAAATGTACAAAATTTAAGATCAAGTAGTCTCTATTTGAACAATTACTGGCATAAAGAATTTTTTTAAAAAAGTTTGGCATTATCTCTCTTAACAAAACAAACATACAGTAAGTAAGTGACACCTCCTGAATCTATTCATATACCATTTTTTGAAAATGTGATAGAAAATATACTACTTTGAAAAGGGCCACTACTTGTATTTGTTGTAGTACATATTTCTTGGAAATCATGGAAATGCTGTTTAAAATAAATTTGAACTCTGTACAAATTATTAAGCATTTTAGGAAAGCTATTGTCTTCTTACTACCATAAGATGTTTCTTACTTATATAGAAATGATGCCACCTTACAAGGCTCGTAAAAAAATTTCAATGGGGGATTTAAATTATTTGTAGCATAATCACCAAATTTCATCAACACGTCCTTGCCTTGGCCTTTGCTGTGAAGGAGATCAATGAGGACTTCCATTCCTTACCTAACATCACTCTCGGGTTCCACATCTATGACAGTTACCTCAATGCAAGGATGACCTATCGCACCACTCTGGACCTCCTTTTCAAATCCCAGGAATTTGTTCCTAACTACAAGTGTGATGGCCAGAAGAATCTGGTGGCTATTATTGGGGGATTGGATTTTGTCACATCATCTCATATTGCTGAAATTACAAGATTCTTCAAGATTCCACAAGTAAGTGGTGAAAGGGTTAAAAAGAAAAATTCTATGTTCTGTTCTTGATGTTGTTATGAAATAATTAAGGGACATTAAGATTAGCTTAGGTTTGTAAAAAGATGTTCTGCCTGGCTTAAGGTCTATTAGTTAGCGTAATTTTGAAATTACAATGCCAAATACAAGAAGTGAATATCTGTACACATTCCCTACATGAGGAAAAACATGAACATAGACTTCTTTGCTTCTGTCAAAGAATTGATCAATTATATGTGTTTGAAGTAATTCCAAGAAATTCCTTGCCATATTTATACTTAGAAGAAATTCACAAAAAGTATTCCTTCCTTCGATATATAATATATGAAAACTAGATCAGGACAATTCCATTTGATCTTACAACTGAAGAAAATACTGCTCCACTTTCTTGCAGCTGACATACGGCTCATTAGCCCAAGAGGAATTTGAGAACAGTAAGCTCTCTTCACTTTATTTCATGGTCCCAAAAGAGGACCATCAGTACATTGGGATTATCCAACTAATTCACCATTTCAGGTGGACCTGGATTGGGATTTTTGCTATTGATAACAACAATGGAGAAAATTTCCTACAGGAAATGCAGCCCTTACTTGCAAAGAATGGAATCTGCTCATCATTCATACAAAGGCTTTCACAAGTATACCTGGAAGACTTCCAAGAAATTTATCAAACAATCTCAATTATTTCCTTGAATTGGATAAATAGCAAAGCCAATGCATTTCTTGTCTATGGAGAAGCATTGACAATTATGTGGCTAAGAATTGTCACATTTATGGTAGATCCTGAAAGGAAGGAAATTTCATTATTTAGAAAGGTATGGATCATGACTGCACAGATTGATTTTGTATTATCAGGATTCCAAATCAGTTGGGATCTCCAGATATTTCATGGGGCTATTTCATTCACTGCTCATTCAACAGCAGTTGCAGGTTTCAAGGAATTTCTTCAGACCGTAAATCCTCTTTCAGTCTTCAGAGATGAGTTTCTTTGGGAAGTTTGGGAACAGTTATTTGATTGTTCATTTGCAAAAGCAGAATTACAAGAAACGCAGAGTAGGCAGTGGACTAATGAGATGAAGCTAGAGGATCTTCCTGGACCTGCTTTTGAAATGGAAATGACTGGACAAAGCTATAGTATCTACAATGCTGTTCATGCTGTGGCTCATGCTTTGCAAGTTCTATACACGTTACCTTCCAAAAGAAAAAAAAACTATGATATGTAAAAATCCTGATCATCCACATCTCCAGCCTTGGAAGGTATTCCATTTTCATTGGACATTTATTGTATTTCAATAAGCAGTTTGAGGTAGAATTATTTTTTGAACCCATTGTGTAAAGTCTTATTATTTTCTGCATTTGGAATCAAGCTTGAAATTGGAATTTCCTGATGGTGAGAACAATTAAAAATGAATTAATGGAACAGCTTGCCTTCAGAAGTTTTGGATGCTCCTACACTGAAGATTTTTAAGAGAAGGACTGCCATTTATCTGAAATAGTATAGGATTAAAAGACCTTCTGCTCCCTTTTGACTCTGACATACTGTTCTTTTTCTACAGAAAAAGTAGTTTCTGTTATTATTCTGGCCATTGAGAAGTTACTGTATAAATTACGGTTTATATGTCAGCAGACTTTATTTACTAAATCACCATACATTGCACAATATGAGCTAGTTAAAGTGATAATTTAGATTAGCTGTTTTCTCGCAAAACAGTCAATTCCCCCAAAACTTTGTGTGGCTCATGAACTTTTCATGGGTAAAAAGCTGAGCTTCCTATCTCTATCAGAGGTTTAGAGGAATGAAATAAAAGTGGTCCTTTTTAGATGAGGCATCCATAGTATGAAATATGTTTGCAATAATCTCTATCTTGCATCTCTATATGGAGGAATGCTTGGATCTCAGATTCTAAAAACTGGCTAAAGGACATTAGTCAGACCTCAGACTGCCAAATAACTTTCTATTGATGAGGAAAGATTTTGTTGTTGTTAATTGCGAATAGTTGTGTCCGACCCGTCGCGACCCCATGGACAATTTCCTCAAGGTCCCTTCCCTACCATATTCTGGAGTCCATTTAAATTCACACCTACTGCTTCCAGTGACCCATCACGCCATCTCCCAAAAAATTCTCTGTCGTCCCCTTCTTCTATTGCCCCAATCTTTCCCAACATTAGGCTTCTTCTCAGTGCATCCTTCCTTTTCATTAGGTGGCCAAAGTACTTGAGTTTCAACTTCAGGATCTGGCCGTTCTAAAGAGGCCGTCGGGGGTTGATCTCTTCTAGGACTGACCGGTTTGAAACGCCTTGCAGTCCAAGGGACTCGCAGGAGTCTTCTCCAGCACCATAGTTCAAAGGCCTCAATTCTTTTGCGCTCAGCCTTTTTCTTATGCGTCCAACTTTCACAGCCATCATACATTGGCAGGAAAATATTAGATATGATTTATCTTGAATTAGTTGTTTAAACAGTGAACCTAAAACATAATTAAAGGAAGTTACAAAAATCCAGAATCTTTTTTTACTTTCTGCTTCAGTTCATTCTTTCCTTTCCTTATATTAATATTAAATTAAGTATATAGTGTGGACATGTACATTATCATGCAATATTGATTATCCAAATTCTAAGCACATATATTTAATAATAGTTATAGCAATTGGAAGAATGATTGAATGAAACTTTAATATGATTTTCTCCTCTCTATTATATAGTTCTCAACATCCTCTCTCTTTCATTCTCTTTCAAGTAGCTCCATCCATTTCTTCAAGGCATTTCTTTTAACAACTCAGTTGGGGAGAGAGTGTTCCTGAATGAGAAAGGGGAAGCAACAGGTGGATTCAACATCACCAATTTGATCACTTTTCCAAACAGATCCTTTCAGAGAGTTAGAGTTGGAAAGATGGATCTACAAGCTCCAAAAGGGAAAGAATTATCCATGGACGAAGATTTGATTGTCTGGAGTCCAGCTTTTAATCAGGTATTGAATTAATGAATCCACTATGCCTTAATCCATTAGGATCCTATATTGAATATAGTCTCTTTAGAAATCTAATTTCAGGATTTTTTTAACTAAACAATGGCATATTCCTTCAAATGTTGTTAATGATCAATGATTCGTCAGATTGACAAAAGTGATATTACAATGTAAAAGCTATGGTTGCATATTTGGTGTGTATTTCCATCTGAAAAAAGAGAAATCAGAAACTGTTTTAAAAACCCTCCTTTTCAAAACATTTTTTTTTATTTATGGTAAGGTTCTTCCATTTTCTCGATGCAATGACCCTTGTTTTCCTGGGGACTGGAAGAAAGGGATTGAAGGGGATCAGTTCTGCTGCTATGACTGTGTTCCATGCCCAGAAGGGAAGATTTCAAATCAAAATGGTATGGTAGGAATTCTACTATTTTTCATTAGACTTAGGCAAACTTGTATATACAAGTTTACGATGCTTACAATGAATAAAATGAGTTTCATTGATTTGGAATTCCCAGATAACAAATTTCTTTGACTTTCCTCCCAGATATGGATGACTGTTTTGAATGTCCAGAAGATCATTATCCAAATAAAGAAAAGAATGGATGTACCCTGAAACGGGTGGTGTTTCTAACTATTGAAGAACCCTTAGGAATTGGTTTAGCGTCATCAACTCTTGGTTACTTCTTCTTGACATCTTGGGTACTTGGAACTTTTATTAAGCACAGGGACACTCCCATTGTCAAAGCCAACAACCAGTCCCTTACCTACACCCTGCTTGTTTCTCTTCTGCTCTGTTTTCTCTCTTCTTTGTTTTTCCTCAGCCAACCTGGTAAAGTGGCCTGCCTTCTCCGACAATCAACTTTTGGAACCACATTCTCAGTGGCTATTTCTAGTGTGCTGTCCAAAACCATCGTTGTGCTGGTTGCTTTCATGGCCACTAAACCAGGATCTCACATGAGAAGATGGTTAGGGAAAAGATTGGCTTTTTCTACTGTCCTTTTCTGCTCCTTTTTCCAAGTATGTATTTGTATTCTTTGGTTGTCAACATCTCCACCATTCCCTGAGTTGGACATGCATTTACAGCTCCAAGAAATTATTTTACAATGCAATGAGGGGTCAGCTTTCTTCTTTTATTTTGTATTGGGCTATATGGGTGTCTTGGCCATTGCCAGCTTTATTGTAGCTTTTCTTGTCCGTAAATTACCTGACAGCTTTAATGAAGCCAAGTTCATCACCTTCAGCATGTTGGCCTTTTGCAGTGTGTGGATTTCCTTCTTTCCAGCCTATCTGAGTACAAAGGGAAAAGCCATGGTAGCTGTGGAGATCTTCTCCATCTTGTCCTCCAGTGCTGCATTACTGGGATGCATATTCTTGCCAAAATTCTATATCATTGTTTTCAGGCCTGAACTGAACCAAAGGGAGCATCTCACAAAGAGAAATTAGTATAACATGTGACTTTTCTCACTAGGAGAAATTCCTAACAAACAAGAATAGGAAGTGCTAGTGACCATAATTACATAAGGATTTCATTTAGGTAACTTGATTTCACATTTTAATGAAATGGAAAAATGAATTGAAGTACCTATTAAAGTAGTTAGAGCTATTTTCTGTTGCTGATCTATTGATGATAGAAATGAAGACATTTACGTGCAATTTTCACCTCTTCACAAAATCAAAGATTGTTTTTAGTAGAATTTCAGAGAAAGAGCCTGATATTTGGGCCTTTTCCATTTCGGTTTTTCTATAATTCAAAAGTTAAAAACAGGATATTAGTTTATGTACAGACATCTCTTGTGGGAAGTGATAAAGAGTAAAGACAGAAATTCATACCATGAAATTCTGATCTAAATCTTAGAGTTGGAAGTGATTTTAAAGACAAAGAAGCTCAACACTCTTTCTAGGCCAGGTTATTCTCTAGGTCCAATGAGATTGCTATTATATCTTTATTTCCCCATCACTACCTTTTTTTCTCCTCTCATTGCTCAATTATTTTAATTTTTGATTAAGGACATTGTGATAGATCCATGAAATTATAGATCAATCAGCCTGACATCAATACCTGGAAAGATCTTGGAAAAAGATAATCAAGCAACAAATCTTCCAACACCTTGAAACAAACAAGTTTATAACCTTTAGCAGAATAACAGAATAACAGAGTTGGAAGGGATTTTGAAAGTCTTCTAGTTCATGCCCCTGCAACATGGATTCATCAGAACGAGGTCATGCGAAACAAATCTTATTTCATTCTTCAACAAAGTGACTAAATCAATGAATCAATAAGTATACTTAGATATTGTGATTTGGGCTACATGTATATCTTAGCTCTTGCCAGCTTTATGGTAGCTTTTGTTGCCCATAAATTACCTGACAGCTTTGATGAAGCCACGTTCATCACCTTCAGCATGTTGGTGTTTTGCAGTGTTTGGATCTCCTTCTTTCCAGTCTCCCTGAGCACAAAAGGAAATGCCATGGTAGCTGTGAAGGTCTTCTCTGTCTTGTCCTTCAGTGCTGCATTACTGGGATGCATATTTTTGCCAAAATTTACATCATTGTTTGCTGGGCTGACATCAAGCACAGGGAGCAACTCACAAAGAGAAATTAGTACAACATGTGATCTTTCTGGCCCAGAGAAATTAGTGAGAAAAAAGAATAAAGCACTACATAAATAGTAAGAACTGTTTTTGTCATTTTATTAATGTGTATTGAGCATATTATTATATGATAGCAGGTTTGAATATTTTAGGGCTCTTGAAATGTAGAATGTATTGAATTTATGAATCCTGTACATTTAACTGCATCTTGAAATAGGTGTTCATGCTGGGTCATAACCATTCATTCTATTAATAAATCATTTCCAGAGCAACCTGTTATGATATATTAATAATATGGGAAATGTAGTGAAATGAAATGTATTCTTCCTTCTGTCTCATCCTTCATTCAATGTGTATGCTGACCAATGACCTTAACAAAGAGTGATTTGAATGGGTTTACAATAAGAAGTGTGGCATTTTTCAAGAAAATCACCTAAAATTCAGCACAAATCCTAGAAAACATGTACAGCCCTCTCTGATATAGGGAGGGACTACAAACATGAAAAAACCCAAAGGAAATTTTGAATATTCACTTGATGTTGATAATAGATAGGTATATAAGTATGTAGGTAGAAATGTAGATAGATAGATAGATAGATAGATAGATAGATAGATAGATAGATAGATAGATAGATAAACAGACCCTATGGACAGGGCAAGTGGCCTAAATTATAGTGCACATGCAACCCTAAGTGAGATAGAAACTCGTTACTCTGGACTACTCTGCAAGTGATACTTCCCCTGTTCTCATCATTGGTGGCATGATGTCCCACATACTTTATTAGTTGTATATGTAGCACCACCCCTGGAGGGAGCGCTAAAGTCTTGACCCTCTTGGCCCCCTCTTTGGCTGGCTGCCCACCCAAGGGGTCTCTCACATTGGCATCTCTGCCTAACAGGGCATGTAGCATGGTGATGTTCAGTCACAGTTGGCAGCCATGCCCATGGGTTGGTGATGGTTAATCTCTTTTGATGGTAACTCCTGTGGGATGATGCTAGTTGACCACAGGCAGTAAGACCTACAAGAGACGATGGTAGTCTGGTCCTAGTAACAGCAGCTAGTGTACAACAGTAGTAGTCAGTCCCTAGTAACAGTAACCTTGCTTAGGATGATGTTAATGAGTCTCTGATAGTAGCAGCTTGCCTATGACAATGGTTGCCTGTCTCTGGTGACAGCAACTTGCCTAAGCCTATGGTTGTCAGTCTTTGGTGACAGCAGCTTTCCTAAGACAATGTTAGTCAGTCTCTGGTAACAGCAACTTGCCTAAGCCAATGGTAATCAGTCTCTGGTAATAGCAACTTGCCTAGAGCAATGGTAATCAGTCTCTGGTAACAGCAACCTGCCTAGAGGGATGGTAGTTAGTATCTGGTGAAAGCAACTTACCTAAGATGATGGTAATCAATTCCTCTCTGGAGCTCAAAGGAGACCTCCTTTCTCCACTCTCCTTGTCTCTCTCTCTCTCCCCTCACTATATGTAATCCCCCATCCCTTCCTTATCCCCTTTTTGTTTCCACAAGCTGATCCTATAAAAACTCCTCTACTTCCCACTAAAAGACATACCCTCAACCCGGTCAAACTCTTTCCTGACTCTCCCTCCACCTAGCTGGCTCCAACAAGGGAAAAGAAATAAAACTCCCCAATCTATTCTCTCTTTGTCTGGCTTCCTCAATGAAGAAAAAACAATAAAAACTTCAGCAAGCTACTCTCACTCTCTATCCCCCGTCTTCGTCTGGCTTGCTTGCAACAAAGCAGAAAAACACAAAGATCCCCTTCTTGTTGTTGTTGTTAATTGTGAAGTCGTGTCCGACCCATCGCGACCCCATGGACAATGTTCCTCCAGGTCTTCCTGTCCTCTACCATCTTCTGGAGTCCATTTAAGTTCTCACCTACTGCTTCAGTGACTCCATCCAGCCATCTCATTCTCTGTCATCCCCTTCTTCTATTGCCCTCAATCTTTCCCAGCATTAGGCCCTTTTCCAGTGAGTCCTTCTTTCTCATTAGGTGGCCAAACTATTTGAGTTTCAACTTCAAGATCTGGCCTTCTAAAGAGCAGTCAGGGTTGATCTCTTCTAGGACTGACCGGTTTGAACGCCTTGCAGTCCAAGGGACTCGCAGGAGTCTTCTCCAGCACCATAGTTCAAAGGCCTCAATTCTTTGGCGCTCAGCCTTTCTTATGGTCCAACTTTCACAGCCATACATTGCAACTGGGAAAACCATGGCCTGGACTATACGCACTTTTGTTGGCAGGGTGATGTCTCTGCTTTTTAGTATGCTGTCTAGATTTGCCATAGCTTTCCTCCCCAGGAGCAAGCATCTTTTAATTTCTTGGCTGCAATCCCCATCTGAGGTGATCTTTGAGCCCAGAAAAATAAAATCTGTCACTACCTCCATATCTTCCCCATCTATTTGCCAGGAATTGAGAGGGCCGGATGCTATGATTTTGGTTTTCTTAATGTTGAGTTTCAAGCCTTTTGCTCTCTCCTTCTTTACCCGCATCAAGAGGCTCTTTAGTTCCTCTTCACTTTCTGCCATTATTGTGGTATCATCTGCATATCTTAGGTTGTTGATATTTCTCCCGGCAATCTTAATTCCAACTTTTGATTCATCTAGCCCTGCCTTTCTCATGATGTGCTCTGCATATAAGTTAAATAGGCAGGGCGACAGTATACAGCCTTGCCGGACTCCTTTTCCAATTTTGATCCAATCAGTGGTTCCTTGTTTGGTTCTCACTGTTGCTTCTTGACCCGCATATAAGTTTCTCAAGAGACAAATGAGATGGTCTGGTACACCCATCTCTTTAAGAACTTGCCACAATTTGTTGTGATCAACACAATCAAAGGCTTTAGCATAGTCAATGAAGCCGAAGTAGATGTTTTTCTGGAACTCCCTAGCTTTCTCCATGATCCAGCGTATGTTGGCAATTTGATCTCTAGTTCTTCTGCCTCTTCGAAATCCTGCCTGTACTTCTGGTAGTTCTCGATCTACATACTGCTGGAGTCTAGCTTGTAGAATTTTAAGCATAACTTTACTAGCATGTGAAATGAGTGCAATGGTGCGATAGTTTGAACATTCTTTGGCCTTGCCTTTCTTTGGAATTGGAATGTAAACCGACCTTTTCCAATCCTGTGGCCACTGTTGAGTTTTCCAAATTTGCTGGCAAATTGAGTGTAGCACTTTTACTGCATCGTCTTTTAAGATTTTGAATAGCTCAGCTGGAATACTGTCACCTCCACTAGCTTTGCTGTTGCTCAGATTTTCTAAGGCCCATTTCACTTCACATTCTAGGATGTCTGGTTCGAGGTCAGTGACCATCTCATTGTGGTTATCTGGGATGTTAAGCTCATTCTTGTATAGTTCTTCTGTGTAGTTTTGCCATCTCTTCTTAATCTCTTCTGCCTCTGTTAGGTCTCTGCCATTTTGGTCCTTTATCATGCCCATCTTTGCATGAAACGTTCCCTTCATATCTCCAATTTTCTTGAAGAGATCTCTGGTCCTCCCTATTCTGTTGTTTTCTTCTATTTCTTTGCACTGTTCATTTAAGAAGGCATTCTTATCTCTTCTAGCTATTCTCTGGAATTCTGCATTTAGTTGGGTGTATCTTTCTCTTTCTCCTTTGCCTTTCACTTCCCTTCTTTCCTCAGCTATTTGCAAAGCTTCCTCAGACAGCCATTTTGCATTCTTGCATTTCTTTTTCTTTGGGATGATTTTAGTTGCTACCTCTTGTACAATGTTCCGAACTTCCATCCATAGTTCTTCAGGCACTCTGTCTATCAGATCTAATTCCTTAAATCTATTTGTCACCTTTACTGTATATTCATCAGGAATATGATTTAGTTCATACCTGAGTGGCCTAGTGCTTTTCCCTACTTTTTTTCAATTTAAGCCTAAATTTTGCAATGAGAAGCTCATGATCTGAGCCACAGTCAGCTCCTGGTCTTGTTTTTACTGACTGTATAGAGCTTCTCCATCTTTGGCTGCAGAGCACATAGTCCATCTGATTTCTATGTTGACCGTCTGGTGATGTCCATGTGTAGAGCTGTCTCTTGGGTTGTTGGAAAAGAGTGTTTGTTATGACCATCGTATTCTCTTGACAAAATTCTATTAGCCTGTGCCCTGCTTCATTTTGTACTCCAAGGCCAAACTTGCCTGTTATTCCGGTTATCTTTTGGCTTCCTAACTTAGCATTCCAATCCCCCATGATGATAAGGACATCATTTTTTGGTGTTAATTCTATAAGGTGCTGTAGGGCTTCATAAAACTGGTCAATTTCATTCTCTTCAGCACCAGTGGTTGGGGCATAGATTTGGACTACTGTGATATTGAATGGTTTGCCTTGGATTCGAATTGAGATCATTCTGTCATTTTGGGGATTGTATCCCAGTATTGCTTTTCCTATTCTTTTATTGAGTATGAAGGCTACTCCATTCCTTCTGAGGGATTCTTGCCCTCAGTAGTGTCCCTGATGGTCATCTGAGTTAAATTCACCCATTCCTGTCCATTTTAGTTCGCTAATTTCTAAGATGTCGATGTTCAGTCTTGTCATCTCTTTTTTGACTACGTCTAGCTTGCCTTGATTCATGGATCTTACATTCCAAGTTCCTATGGAGAAAAAATCTTTACAGCATCGGACTTTCCTTTCACCACCAGATATATCCACAGCTGAGCGTCCTTTCGGCTTTGGCCCAGTTGCTTCATTCTTTCTGGTGCTACTAGTACTAGCCCTCTGCTCTTCCCCAGTAGCATATTGGACACCTTCCGACCTGAGGGACTCATCTTCCAGCGTCTCTATTCCCCCTCTTCATCTGGCTTGCTTGCAACAAAGCAGAAAAAGACAAAGATCCCACCTTCTTACTCTATCTCTATTTCTTCACTCAGCTGGCTCTGGATGGCAGGCTCCATTAAGCTACTCTCTCTCTCTTTTACAGCTGACTCTTGTCGATGTCCAGCCAAACACCACCTTCCAGTCTCTTTCACTCTCCTCGGTCAGCTGGCTCTGCTCAACGTGCAGCCAAATGCTACTTTCCAGTCTCTTTCTTTCTCCTCTCCCATCGGCTTCCTTCTACCTTTTCTTCCCTCCTCAGAGCAACATCTTGCCACCAGAACCACAGCAGTTGCTGGAGCTCCCGCGAAACCTCTCAACTGGCCCCATTCTCACCTCAGCTCCGCTATATATAAATTGAAATTTAAGGAACATCCTTGAATAAAACCTTATGAAACATCATTGTATGGAGTTTTATTTATTTATTTATTTATTCATTTCACAGAATTTTATGGCCTCCCACTCATTGTCAATGTCATGGTTCCAGTAGATGAACCTAATAGAAAAAAGGACTCCGAGACAATTGCTTTCCTCAAAGAGCATTTTTAATGGCTACATAGTATCGCCATGAACAAAGGTGAAACCAAGACTATGAGCCCAATAGACAGATGATCCCAATAGAAAAAAGGACTCCAGGTTGGACTTTATTTTGTCACTTTAAAGAGATTGATTGATTGATTGATTGATTAGATACGTTTAAGATATAGGGAAGTTCCCTTCCCCCAAAGTTACAAAGTTACAAAGATGAACTTCCCACCCCATTTCTATGTCATAAATCACATTCCCCAATGCACTCGTTTGGTGGGCTTTCTAGCAGACACTTCTACCCGCCAAAACTCTGATAGCAATGACCTTGGTTCCCAGAGAACAATTTTAGGTTTTAGCTAGACAAAAAGAATACACACACCTCTTCCCATTTCTGTTGTAATGGAAAAACGAGATGAAAATGGCTGCAGCCAAATTCATTTGTAGTGTTGACAGTCAGTGTCTGTAAGCTATTTAAAAAAAAATGAAACCCAATATATAAACAATAAAAACACACCTGCGTGGATTACAATGAATCAGTTGAGTGACTTCATAGGTTCCAACCTACTCTGAGTTCCACAGACCTACTGGCAAAACCATATGCTCATGTCTTTGCAAAAGAGTGTCAAAGTGGCGGCCAATCTAAACATTGCCTGCCTCCTTGCTCTAGTGGATCATGTGGATCTGATCAGGAAGAGACAGTTCTTCAAATAACTTGGTCCCGAGCCATGTAGGGTTTAAAGGTGACAACTAGTACCTTGAATTGTACCCGGAAGCAAATTGTCAGCCAATGCAACTCCCACAAGAAAGGTGGCATATGTATAATCTGGGTGTGCATAAAAGCATACGGGGGCCTGCACTTCGAATCAACTGGAGCTTCCAGATACATTTGGAGGGCAGCCCCTTATAGATCTCCATGCAGAGTGGTGATTTATTAATTGGTGGCATGACATCCAATATAGTTTATCATTTTTATGAACTTAAATTGAAGGAACATCCTTGTGTAAAACCTTATGACATATCTTATAAAGAGGTTTTTTTTTCTTTTTATAATCTTAGCTAGCTCCCCCCAAATTGCTGAAATGAGCAAAAGGTTTTACTGTATCTCTAATGTAAGCCACTCTGTCTTTCAAATATTTCTAGTTGTGGTTGAAGAAATAAGATTCTTTAGATTTTGTTAAGTGTTGGCTATAGAATGTAGGAAACTTTGGTGCAAGAAATATTTTGAAGATTTTTAGTCAACTCAAGGTATTTTTTTTTTAAATTGTGCATTGTTATTCCTCAAAAAAACATACATGCAATAAAAGACTGATACCTGGTGGATCTGTTCATATTCTATTTTGTGAAAAAATGGTAGAAAATCAATGTGGTAATTTCAAAAAATACTTTCTACAACTAAGCATTTATTTTATTACAAATCTCCCTTAAATTACTGTCATTGATCAAAGGGATAGAACGAGAATGGGGGGCATACCTTCAACTACAGGCGAGATATTGGAAAGATAAAAAAGAGTGAGGCATAAAAATAGAACTGATAGGGCAGGATAAAATATTACTAGGTACTAAGGATAAAATGATTAAAAAGCTATATCATTATTTGTTAGATCAGGCAATGTATGAAGAACAGGTAAAAGAAACCATGTTAATGTGGAGCAGGGATTTTGATCTCAACTTTAATCTGCATATCTGGCAAGAATTATGGGTACGAAATAGGAAGCTTATTTTGGCCACCTCCTACAAAGAAAACCTCTACAAAATGTTCTACAGATGGCATCTCCCACCCACAAGATTAGCTAAAATGGGTCCAAATATTTCTTCCACGTGCTGGAAATGTAAATTGGCAAGAGGGACATATTACCACATGTGGTGGGAGTGCTCAAAAGCCTGTGACTTTTGGAACAAGGTTAAAAAATGGCTGGAAAAAATACTAATGATAGAGGTAGAGCTAAAACCAGAACTCTTTCTACTAGACATAACTATGCAGAAATACGACAAAGGGATATTGTATGTGATGCTACATATTCTCACAGCTGCTAGATTGGCATATGCACAAAACTGGAGGAATAAAGAAATTCCAACAGAAGAAGAGATTTTATATAAAATCTTATCGTGTGCTGATATGGATAGGCTCACAATGGAAATGAAGGACAAGACAGAATCAGATTACTTTGAAATCTGGGACAAATTCTATTGTTGGTGTGAATCAAGGAGAACTGGTCAGTTTTTAAGTAAGTGTTAAGATAGAGATATATAAAACTGTATGTCAGTATATAGAGAAACAAATTAGAGACTGTATTGTATAGAAAAATATGTATATATAGAAATTAAGAATTATATGTATGATGAGGAACAAATTATTAGGAATATATACACTAGAATGTTACATTATGTCCATCCTTGTTTTAACTATTTTATAAATAAGAAACTTTTTTTAAAAAAAAAATTACTGACTTCCGGTGGATCTGCGCGCGCGATGGCGGCTACTTTGTAGCTGTCCTCCTGGGAAAGTGTTAGAACCGCTATGAACAGCAGACATCAGCTGTTCTGCAGTTCAAAACCTCCCTCCCGGGCAAAGGGGGGAGGAGAGTATCATCTGAATAGTGGTAGAGCCTCTTATGCACCCCCAGGGTTTTCTTTTGGGGGGTGAAAAGAGTGCTCCCACAGAGTTCAGATTGTCTCTGCTTCCCAGCTGTCTTTGTCTCTTGGGACAAAACAAGCCGCTGCAACCACCTCCGCGATTAAAGTGATCTGGTGAGGTTTTTTTAAAAAGCGGACAGAGCTGTGTAGAGGATTTTGTTTTCTCTGATCTTATCTGGATTTTGAATTTAAAGATTTACTTTTACTCCCTCTTTTTGTTTTCTTCTTTTGTTGAAAGGGAAAGTAAAATGGCGATTGGTAGGTTTTTTGGTGTTTTTCTTTTTTCTTTTAAATGACTGGAATGGAATGGAACAGATTTGATTATTTATAATGATTTTTTGATGTTGGGTTTGGATTTTAGGAGGATTATTTTCCCTTTCTGTTTATTTTTTTTATTTTTTGAAGGATTTTCTTTGTTTTTTGTACTTTAAAAAAAAATAACGGAACGAATTTTTTCTATTTAATTATTTTTTTTTCTCTTTCCTTTTCCTTCTTTTTCTTAACTTTTTTCTTTTTATTATAATGATCTCCTTTTGAAGGAGTTTTTGATTTTTTTTGGAGTTAATCTCCCTTTTTTTGTTTAACTTTTCTTTCCCTCCTTTTTTGGGTAATTTTTAAGAAGGAGTAAAGATTTTCTAAGATGGCTCCAAAGCGTCCAGTAATTCCCACAGCTTCTAAGGTGGTTTCTTCTTCGGTGATATCATCAGTGCAACAATCTAAATCAATAGTTTCACCCTCTCCTTTGGCAAAGTTATTAACGGTAAAGGATTTGCAAGATATAATGGGAAATGCTATATCTCAAATCAGGGGAGAAGTGAAAGAGATTTTAGTGGAAAATAATAGGATTCTGAGGCAAGATATAGTTTTGGCTTTAAAAGGATTTGCCTCTGTTCTTGAAAAGTTGAACTTTCGTGTAGAAGAGGTTGCAGACAAAGTGGAACTGTTGGAGGGAAAATCTGAAGGCATGGAAAAAGAGATGGAAAATTCTCAAGATGAGATTCTTATGCTTCAATATAGAGAAATGGAATATGCTTTAAGAATTAGAGGCTTGAGAGAGTCTCTGCAAGGAGATCTGAGAGAGATGGTTGCAAATGACTTTGCTGTGATTCTGGACAGAGAAAAAGAGGAAATATTTAGTGAAATTGAAAAAACATTTAGAGTTAACTCTGTGGTGGCAAAGCAAAGAAATCTGCCAATTTATTTTGGGAAAAGATCCCTGCGTAATGAAATTATACAAGCTTTTTATAATAAGAGGTTTCAGATTGCTTCACAAGACGTTATAATTTTAAAGGAGATCCCATCTAAAATTTTAAGAAGAAGAAAGGAGTTTGCTTTTTTAGCAGATGAACTTAAAAAGAGGCGAATGTTGTTTAGATGGGACGTCCCGACTGGAATGGTGGTGAATTAACTGGGGACATGTTATAGACTTAATACTGTTTCCAAAGCAAAAGAGTTTTACACTTCGGTCCTGGGATTATGTATATCGCCACCTATTATGTCTAAAACTTCGGAAGAGAAGAAGGCAGAATTGCAGTCTGAAGAGCCTATATTGATGAATACTGGGAAATTTCAGATTGAGGGGCCTCAACAAGCTGAGATGAAGGAGCAGAGGATAATCCATGTAACACATAAACGCAAAGAAAAGGAGCAACAGAAGAAGGAGGTTAAGGAAGCCTCACAAGTATCTGTTTCTGAGTCTGCAGGAGAAGCAAGATCTATAAACTTTTTGGAGCAACCTTTAAGGGCAGATTTCCAAGCACTTCTTTTGAGGTTTTTGGATAAGAGAGATTGATAAAGAATGTATAGATTGTTTTCAGGTCATTGATAGATTACAGTTCACTGTGGATGGAATTGGTTATTGGTAAAGAGGAGAGAAGATTATGGAGATTGAATGAAAATTTTAGATAAGAAGTTTAAGTTTAGTAATTTAAGGAGTATTCAAAAGAGTATTTTGTTTTAATGGTATAATTAACGTTTATATGTTTATTTTTGTGTTTGATGATAAAGAAAGAGGGAGAGATTAGATTTTATATAATATAAGTATGATATCATGGAGAGTGAATGAAAATTTTAGATAGGTAGTTTATGTTTAGATATCTAAGGAGCATTTAAAGGAATATTTTGCTTTAAATATGAATAAGGGAATTTCAATGTTATAAGTAATGTTTATATGTGTGGTTTTTTTTTGAGGGTGTTTATAAAGAATGATGGATAAATTTTAAATAATATAAGTATGACATTAGAAAATGTTTAGAGTATTTTATAATGTGTTTAATGATTGTAATCACAATCTTTTTTGCTTTTTATATATTGGTCTTAAAGTATTTTATAATTTGTTTAATTATTGTAATTAATTGTTTATGGTTTACAAGTGTTTAAAATTTTTTCTTTTAAGTTTCAATTAAGCCTGTATTCAGCTCTGGGAAGGTTGGCGGAGGGTTGGGGTGGGTTGGGACGGTTTGGGGAGGGGAATCTTTTTTTTTTTGTAAAATTTTAAAAACTTTCAATAAAATTTAATTAAAAAAAATTACTGTCATTGACATTTGCTCATTTAAAAAAAATAGTTGAACCATTGGCCAATTATTGTCTCATCAAAACAGAACAATTATCTCCTTGTTCAAATGGCTGTCCAATCTCTTCTTAAAGACTTCCAGTGTTGGAGCATTCTCTGCTTCTGGAGGCAGGTTGTTCCACTGGTTAATTGTTCTAACTGTCAGGAAGTTTCTCCTTAGTTCTAGGTTGCTTCTCTCCTTGGTTAGTTTCCATCCATTGCTTCTTGTCCTGCCTTCAGGTGCTTTGGAAAATAGCTTGATTCCCTCTTCTTTATGGCAGCCCCTGAGATATTGGAATACTCCTATCATGTCCCCCCTTGTCCTTCTCTTCGTTAAACTAGACATACCCAATTCTAGCAACCGTTCCTTATATGTTTTAGCCTCCAGTCCCCTAATCATCTTTGTTGCTCATCTCTGTACTCTTTCTAGAGTCTCAACATCTTTTTTACATCGTGGTGACCAAAACTGGATGCAGTATTCCAAGTGTGGCCTTACCAAGGCATTGTAAATACTTCATGTGATCTTGATTCTATCCTCTGTTAATGCAGCCCAGCACTGTCTTGGCTTTTTTGGCAGCTGCAGCACACTGCTGGCTCATATCTAAGTGATTGTCCACTAGGACTCCAAGATCCCTCTCACAGTTACTAGTATTGAGCAAGGTACCACCTATACTATATGTCAACGTTATGACCATTAAGAAATTGCAGCCATTTTACCTTTTGCTTTCTTTGTGCTTTTCTGTTGTTTGGGATTCTCAGATGTAGAATGGGGGAAGGGGGAAATGCTGAGCTTTTTCAGTTAGCCTAAACAATTGCAGCTGGGTGAGCTTCAAGGTCAATTCTAGATAAAGTTTTGGCAGACTGAAAAGTAGGGAGGAGAGCCCTCATTTTAGATTAATTGGTGAATGTGATTTATGACAGCCTTTCTTGGGTGGGAATTGCAACGTTACATTGTATCAGGGGGGAGGGAACTTTAGTCTTGGGTTCAACTATGTAAGTGCCAATACTTTGTTTCCTGAATAAAATGTTCTTTATGGAAGAAATCTTTGCCTTGAAGTTCTTTTAATTGGCTTTATCTAGCGCAACCATGACATTATACCTGTGCATTTGCTTTTTCTTGCCTAAGTGTAGAACCTTACTTATTTCATCATTGAATTTCATTTTGTTAGAATTTCATATTCCAGTATTTGAGAGGTTGGCACTAAGAGGAGAGGGTCAACTTATTTTCTAAAGCACCAGAGAGCAGGGCAAGAAACAGTGGATAGAAACTAATCCAGGAGAGAAGCAACCTGGAATTAAGGAGAAACTTCCTAACAGTGAAGAAAATTAACCAATGGAACAGCTTGCTGACAGAAGTTATGGGTGTTTCATCACTGGAGCTTTTCAAGATGAGACTGGCAATCACTTGCCTAAATGGCGAACCTTTTAGAGACCGAGTGCCCAAACTGCAATCCAAAACCCACGTATGTATGGTCAGGTGTCGGGTGGGTGTGGCCCATTGGGTGGGTGTGGCCAATTGAGTGGGTGTGGTCCGTTGGGTGGGCATGGCCCATTGGGTGGGCATGGCTGTGGTGCTAATGGCAGACTGGGTGAGATTAAAAGTTCAATCAATCAATTCCAATTTTGTGAGATCTTTTTTACCCATGAGAAGTTGAAATTGATTGATTGATTGAACCCTTTTTTTTTGCGTACGGCAAAGGCCTAAAGCAAAAGGTTTTATAAAACCCAGCTGAAGGCCTAGGACTGGGGTGATGGCGCATGTACCCAAAGAGAGGGCTCTGCATGCCATCTATGGCATGCGTGCCATAGGTTCACCACCACAGGTATAGGGTCTCCTTCTTGAGCAGGAGGCTGGACTAGAAGACCTCCAAGGTCCCTTCCAGCTCTATTCTGATTGAAACAAATTAATCATGGAAAACCTCAGCTAGAATGATCCAACTGTAATTGCTTAGTTTAGAGGTGGATTAAATGAATCAATTGGCACTGAACTCATAAGGCAAGGACATCAACAGAGAGTGGAGCAAATCTACCATCTTTCTGTTATCATCGACTCAAGCTTGGAAGTTATTCAATGCCAGTTGGAACATCAGAGGGAGAGCTGACATCACAGCTTAACTACTCACCCCTCTCTCCCTTATTACTGACAAGGACTGAGCCATGGGGAGAGGAGCCTATTCAACTAGGAGAAATAAAGAGATCACTTTTGCTGAAGAAAGAGAGAGGTGTAGAGACCTGGCACTGTTTTTTATTTTTGTTTGTTTCTTTGTTTGTTTTACTGTGGAGATTCTGGGCATATAGTGAGAATCTGCCTAACCAGAGCCTCCAGAAAGGAGAAAGACGTGTTAGCCAAGGCATGGGAGACCACTGTGCTGAACACAGAGGCCAGAACTAGGGAAACTGGAGCATCCCTTTTCACAAGAGTTCACAAAAGGGAATATTCAGACATGAAAGAAAGATCAACCCCATCTAAATCAAGGTACATTGTTGAAATTTTATGTTCCCTTGACCTACCACAAGGACTGGAATAAGGGACTATAGGGTTAGTGGATTCTGGGGCAAGAACCAACTTTATAGATTTTGCAGTGGTTAAACTTTACAAATCCCTAAAGTCATTCTAGGCACTTCAATATCTAGCAATAGCCCATCATACAGAACTGCTAACCCTGTATGTCACCAGCCACCTTCTCTTTCTGATCATCATGAGATCAGGGTGGCTGAAACTTCAAATCCCAGGCTGGAACTCCAGCTCCAGCTCCATCTTATCAACCAAATAAGAGCAGCAGATTAACACATCCTTTACAGGAACTGGCAGAAAGCCCCAAGTAGGGAAAAGCTAAGATACCAGTTAAGTACACAGATTTTCCAGATGTTTTGGGAAGGATGAAGAAGCAGTCCTTTCCTCACATAGAGACTACAACTGTGCTGTAGACTTGGTTCTGCAGGGCTATAATACCCAATAAGAGACAGTAATCAATGTCAACTAAAGGATGCCCCCAGTACTTTATTACCAGGATCAAGACACAGAAACGTCTCAATCAATTTTCTGGGGCAAGAGATGGATGCTCTCCTAGGAGCCCCATCAGGTACTGTTTCCCCAGTTTCAATTGAGGGCGGGGGCATTGAAACACATTGACAGAATAGTAGTACCCCTATTTTAGGATATTGATTTTAGTAGCTGGAACAGGAAAGTGTACACCAGACATATCAAACTCACAACATTATGTGATGTCGTGCAACATATCAGGACTGTTTTGCCATTGTTGGCAATGGGGTGGGTGTGGCTTTTGGATGACATGTCTGGCCCATGGGTCGGCAGTTTGACATCCCTGGTGTATACTGTAATACTCCAGAAGACACAGTTGAGGTAACTTAGTTAGAGAATGCTGACTCATGCATGAGGCAATCTATGCTATGATTGGTTGCCTTAAGTATAAAGGGGGTATTTCCCTTTTTTCCCCACCTTTTTCTTCTGTGTGTTCTGTATACTATTTAATTTACCTCATGATAGTCTCGTGTTCCTGACTATCTTGTGTCCTTTTATTCTGGTTGATGACAAAGACTGTTATAAAATTAAATGCTAAATAAAACGCATATATATAAAGTTTGTCTTAGTGTCTCCAATTTCATCTGGACAGTTGCTACACAATTCCTTAACATGTTATCAGCCCAGATGTGCCCTGAAGTAGCAGGAGTAAATTTTTCTCAAGAGTAAGGATAGTCTGATGAGATAGTGAAAGTTTTTCATGAGCACAAGGAAGGTTGAGAACAATTAGCTAGTGTACACAGCACAATGCTATCTGTTACAGGAATTGGAAGAGGTTTTCCTTTATCTCATCTTACTGAGTCTAATTTTCTCTCATGGAGCTTAAAAATGAGAATGTTTCTACAGAGGGAGGATTTGTGTAAAATATCCTCCAGGACATCTTGGTGACAAAGAGAAAAAGCAAAATGAAAAAGCCCAAGCCAGCATAATTTTGTGCTTGGAAGATAGTCAGCTAATGCATGTGCATGGGCTAACTAATCTGCTAGAGAATACTGGCTTGTCTTACACAGAATTTATGTAAGAGAGACCACAAGCTGTAAACTAACTGTCATAAGAAAACTATAGAGCAAGGCTACAGTCTGGAGAAAGTTGGTCGGATCACCTCCAGTTCATAAGAAAAATCTTCCTTGAATTAGAAGGGCAAGGAATGGGGTTTTCAGAAGAACACAAAGTGTATATTGTGCTGAATTCTCTTGATGATATATGGGACATGTTGGTATAAATTGAAGTTTAAGGAACTTTCTTCTGTAAAATCTTATGACATACCATGTAAAGATTTTTTTTTACCTTTGTATAATCTTAGCCAATTCCCCCAAAACTGCTGAAATGAGTAAAAGGTGTTTCAGCATAAATGTAGGCTTTATATCTAATGTAAGCCACTCTGTCTTTCAAATGTTTCTAATTGTGGGAGAAGAAATAATATTCTTTAGATTTTGTTAAAGTAGGAAACTTTAGTGCAAGAAATTTTTTGAAGATTTTTAGTGAACTCAAGGTATTTTTTTTAAAAAAAAGAAAGTGTGCATTGTTATCCTCACAAAATATACACACAATAAATGACTTGATACCTGCTGGATCTGTTCATATTCTATTTTGTGAAAAAGTGGTAGAAAACAAATGTAGTAGTTTCAAAAAACACTTTCAACAACTAAGCATATATTTTTTTGCAAATCTCCCTTATATTACTGTCATTGGCATTTGCTCATTTAAAAAAAAATAGTTGAACTATTAGCCAATTATTATCTCATCAAAACAAAACAATTATCTCCTAGAGAAATCACCATGTTTTCTTAGCTAGGCCAAAACACCAAAGGCTGCACAGAACGGAATTATATTCAACAACGACCAAGGTATCAGTCTGGATATAAAGTAACACTTGAATCATAGGAAGTTTGGCACAAGGGTAATAATGGCTCTGTCAGATACTTTGCTTCAGCTTTCTAACCTCTGTTTTCCTCTCCCAGAATATCTGTTCAAATCCTGATGGTGTTCAAGATGCAATTTTGCGCTCATGTGGATCTTTAAATAAAAACTGATAGATTGTCTCATTAGGTGCATTCTCAGATATAAGCCTTGGATCAATCTTTAGATGAAGTATTGGATTATATGTACTTCCTGATCAATAGAATGGAAAAACATTCTCACAATAACAAAAGCATGAAAATGTTTTTTCTGATATTTTTGGTGCACAAAGTAGTTATTCTGAGATGTCCTGCGAGTGATGCTTTCCTTGTTCCACATGAGTGGTATCAGCGTGGTGACTTTATCATTGGTGTGATGGCATCTCACATGGGTTACCACCTTTCTGAAATTAAATTTAGTGAAAACCCTTCTATAAAACCTTATGAAATACCAACGTAAGAATATTTTTCTCTATCTAATCTTACCCAGACTTTCAAAAATCCTTTATATGACTAAAAGATCTTTGTTCATACATTTAGGATTTTTGATGTAATCTATGTCTTATATTTTCTGAGTTGTACCTGGTTGTGAGAGAAAAAATAACCTTTAGATTTTTTTCAAAGTCCTTGACAGGAAATGTACAAAATTTAAGATCAAGTAGTCTCTATTTGAACAATTACTGGCATAAAGAATTTTTTTAAAAAAGTTTGGCATTATCTCTCTTAACAAAACAAACATACAGTAAGTAAGTGACACCTCCTGAATCTATTCATATACCATTTTTTGAAAATGTGATAGAAAATATACTACTTTGAAAAGGGCCACTACTTGTATTTGTTGTAGTACATATTTCTTGGAAATCATGGAAATGCTGTTTAAAATAAATTTGAACTCTGTACAAATTATTAAGCATTTTAGGAAAGCTATTGTCTTCTTACTACCATAAGATGTTTCTTACTTATATGGAAATGATGCCAACTTACAAGGCTCGTAAAAAAAATTCAATGGGGGGTTTAAATTATTTGTAGCATAATCACCAAATTTCATCAACACGTCCTTGCCTTGGCCTTTGCTGTGAAGGAGATCACTGAGGACTTTCATTCCTTACCTAACATCACTCTCGGGTTCCACATCTATGACAGTTACCTCAATGCAAGGATGACCTATCGCACCACTCTGGACCTCCTTTTCAAATCCCAGGAATTTGTTCCTAACTACAAGTGTGATGGCCAGAAGAATCTGGTGGCTATTATTGGGGGATTGGATTTTGTCACATCATCTCATATTGCTGAAATTACAAGATTCTTCAAGATTCCACAAGTAAGTGGTGAAAGGGTTAAAAAGAAAAATTCTATGTTCTGTTCTTGATGTTGTTATGAAATAATTAAGGGACATTAAGATTAGCTTAGGTTTGTAAAAAGATGTTCTGCCTGGCTTAAGGTCTATTAGTTAGCGTAATTTTGAAATTACAATGCCAAATACAAGAAGTGAATATCTGTACACATTCCCTACATGAGGAAAAACATGAACATAGACTTCTTTGCTTCTGTCAAAGAATTGATCAATTATATGTGTTTGAAGTAATTCCAAGAAATTCCTTGCCATATTTATACTTAGAAGAAATTCACAAAAAGTATTCCTTCCTTCGATATATAATATATGAAAACTAGATCAGGACAATTCCATTTGATCTTACAACTGAAGAAAATACTGCTCCACTTTCTTGCAGCTGACATACGGCTCATTAGCCCAAGAGGAATTTGAGAACAGTAAGCTCTCTTCACTTTATTTCATGGTCCCAAAAGAGGACCATCAGTACATTGGGATTATCCAACTCATTCACCATTTCAGGTGGACCTGGATTGGGATTTTTGCTATTGATAACAACAATGGAGAAAATTTCCTACAAGAAATGCAGCCCTTACTTGCAAAGAGTGGGATCTGCTCATCATTCATACAAAGGCTTTCACAAGTATACCTGGAAGACTTCCAAGAAATTTATCAAACAATCTCAATTATTTCCTTGAATTGGATAAATAGCAAAGCCAATGCATTTCTTGTCTATGGAGAAGCATTGACAATTATGTGGCTAAGAATTGTCACATTTATGGTAGATCCTGAAAGGAAGGAAATTTCATTATTTAGAAAGGTATGGATCATGACTGCACAGATTGATTTTGTATTATCAGGATTCCAAATCAGTTGGGATCTCCAGATATTTCATGGGGCTATTTCATTCACTGCTCATTCAACAGCAGTTGCAGGTTTCAAGGAATTTCTTCAGACCGTAAATCCTCTTTCAGTCTTCAGAGATGAGTTTCTTTGGGAAGTTTGGGAACAGTTATTTGATTGTTCATTTGCAAAAGCAGAATTACAAGAAACGCAGAGTAGGCAGTGGACTAATGAGATGAAGCTAGAGGATCTTCCTGGACCTGCTTTTGAAATGGAAATGACTGGACAAAGCTATAGTATCTACAATGCTGTTCATGCTGTGGCTCATGCTTTGCAAGTTCTATACACGTTACCTTCCAAAAGAAAAAAAAACTATGATATGTAAAAATCCTGATCATCCACATCTCCAGCCTTGGAAGGTATTCCATTTTCATTGGACATTTATTGTATTTCAATAAGCAGTTTGAGGTAGAATTATTTTTTGAACCTATTGTGTAAAGTCTTATTATTTTCTGCATTTGGAATCAAGCTTGAAATTGGAATTTCCTGATGGTGAGAACAATTAAAAATGAATTAATGGAACAGCTTGCCTTCAGAAGTTTTGGATGCTCCTACACTGAAGATTTTTAAGAGAAGGACTGCCATTTATCTGAAATAGTATAGGATTAAAAGACCTTCTGGTCTCTTTTGACTCTGACATACTGTTCTTTTCTACAGAAAAAGTAGTTTCTGTTATTATTCTGGTCATTGAGAAGTTACTGTATAAATTATGGTTTATATGTCAGCAGACTTTATTTACTAAATCACCATACATTGCACAATATGAGCTAATTAAAGTGATAATTTAGATTAGCTGTTTTCTCCAAAAACAGTCAATTCCCCCAAAACTTTGTGTGGCTCATGAACTTTTCATGGGTAAAAAGCTGAGCTTCCTATCTCTATCAGAGGTTTAGAGGAATGAAATAAAAATGGTCCTTTTTAGATGAGGCATCCATAGTATGAAACATGTTCGCAATAATCTCTATCTTGCATCTCTCTATGGAGGAATGCTTGGGTCTCAGATTCTAAAAACTGGCTAAAGGACATTAGTCAGACCTCAGACTGTCAAATAACTTTATATCAATGAGGAAAGATTTTTGTTGTTGTTAATTGCGAAGTCGTGTCCGACCCGTCGCGACCCCATGGACAATGTTCCTCCAGGTCTTCCTATCCTCTACCATCTTCTGGAGTCCATTTAAATTCACACCTACTGCTTCAGTGACTCCATCCAGCCATCTCATTCTCTGTCGTCCCCTTCTTCTATTGCCCTCAATCTTTCCCAGCATTAGGCCCTTCTCCAGTGAGTCCTTCCTTCCCATTAGGTGGCCAAAGTATTTGAGTTTCAACTTCAGGATCTGGCCTTCTAAAGAGCAGTCGGGTTTGATCTCTTCTAGGACTGACCGGTTTGAACGCCTTGCAGTCCAAGGGACTCGCAGGAGTCTTCTCCAGCACCATAGTTCAAAGGCCTCAATTCTTTTGCGCTCAGCCTTTCTTATGGTCCAACTTTCACAGCCATACATTGGAGGAAAGATTAGATATGATTTATCTTGAATTAGTTGTTTAAATATTGAACCTAAAACACAATTAAAGGAAGTTACAAAAATTCAGAATCTTTTTCTACTTTCTGCTTCAGTTCATTCTTTCCTTTCCTTATGTTAATATTAAATTATGTATATAGTGTGGACATGTAAATTATCATGCAATATTGATTATCCAAATTCTAAGCACATATATTTAATAATAGTTATAGCAATTGGAAGAATGATTGAATGAAACTTTAATATGATTTTCTCCTCTCTATTATATAGCTCTCAACATCCTCTCTCTTTTATTCTCTTTCAAGTAGCTCCATTCATTTCTTCATGGCATTTCTTTCAACAATTCAGCTGGGGAAGAAGTGTTCCTGAATGAGAAAGGGGAAGCAACAGGTGGATTTGACATCACCAATTTGATCACTTTTCCAAACAGATCCTTTCAGAGAGTTAGAATTGGAAAGATGGATCTACAAGCTCCAAAAGGGAAGGAATTATCCATGGATGAAGATTTGATTGTCTGGAGTCCAGCTTTTAACCAGGTATTGAATTAATGAATCCACCATGCCTTAATCGATTAGGATCCCATATTGAACATAGTCTCTTTAGAAATCTAATTTCTGGGTTTTTTTAACTAAACAATGGCATATTCCTTCAAATGTTGTTGATGATCAATGATTCATCAGATTGACAAAAGTGATATTGCAATGTAAAAGCCATTGCATATTTGGTGTGCATTTCCATCTGAAATCAGAAAAATCAGAAACTGTTTTAAAAACCCTCCTTTTCAAACCATTTTTTTATTTATGGTAAGGTTCTTCCATTTTCCCGATGCAATGACCCTTGTTTTCCTGGGGACTGGAAGAAAGGGATTGAAGGGGATCAGTTCTGCTGCTATGACTGTATTCCATGCCCAGAAGGGAAGATTTCAAATCAAAATGGTATGGTAGGAATTCTACCATTTTTCATTAGACTTAAGCAAACTTGTATATACAAGTTTACGATGCTTACAATGAATAAAATGAGTTTCATTGATTTGGAATGCCCAGATAACAAATTTCTTTGACTTTCCTCCCAGATATGGATGACTGTTTTGAATGTCCAGAAGATCATTATCCAAATAAAGAAAAGAATGGATGTACCCTGAAACGGGTGGTATTTCTAACTATTGAAGAACCCTTAGGAATTGGTTTAGCGTCATCAGCTCTTGGTTTCTTTTTCTTGACATCTTGGGTACTTGGAACTTTTATTAAGCACAGGGACACTCCCATTGTCAAAGCCAACAACCAGTCCCTTACCTACACCCTGCTTGTTTCTCTTCTGCTCTGTTTTCTCTCTTCTTTGTTTTTCCTCAGCCAACCTGGTAAAGTGACCTGCCTTCTCCGACAATCAACTTTTGGAACCACATTCTCAGTGGCTATTTCTAGTGTGCTGTCCAAAACCATCATTGTGCTGGTTGCTTTCATGGCCACTAAACCAGGATCTCCCATGAGAAGATGGTTAGGGAAAAGATTGGCTTTTTCTACTGTCCTTTTCTGCTCCTTTTTCCAAGTATGTATTTGTATTCTTTGGTTGTCAACATCTCCACCAGTCCCTGAGTTGGACATGCATTTACAGCTCCAAGAAATTATTTTACAATGCAATGAGGGGTCAGCTTTCTTCTTTTATTGTGTATTGGGCTATATGGGTGTCTTGGCCATTGCCAGCTTTATTGTAGCTTTTCTTGCCCGTAAATTACCTGACAGCTTTAATGAAGCCAAGTTCATCACCTTCAGCATGTTGGCCTTTTGCAGTGTGTGGATTTCCTTCTTTCCAGCCTATCTGAGTACAAAGGGAAAAGCCATGGTAGCTGTGGAGATCTTCTCCATCTTGTCCTCCAGTGCTGCATTACTGGGATGCATATTCTTGCCAAAATGCTACATCATTGTTTTCTGGCCTGAACTAAACCAAAGGGAGCATCTCACAAAGAGAAATTAGTATAACATGTGACTTTTCTCACTAGGAGAAATTCCTAACAAACAAGAATAGGAAGCCCTAGTGACCATAATTACGTAAGGATTTCATTTAGGTAACTTGATTTCACATTTTAATGAAATGGAAAAATGAATTGAAGTACCTATTAAAGTAGTTAGAGCTATTTTCTGTTGCTGATCTATTGATGATAGAAATGAAGACATTTACATGCAATTTTCACCTCTTCACAAAATCAAAGATTGTTTTTAGTAGAATTTCAGGGAAAGAGCCTGATATTTGGGCCTTTTCCATTTCGGTTTTTGTATAATTCAAAAGTTAAAAACAGGATATTAGTTTATGTACAGACATCTCTTGTGGGAAGTGATAAAGAGTAAAGACAGAAATTCATACCATGAAATTCTGATCTAAAACTTAGAGTTGGAAGTGATTTTAAAGACAAAGAAGCTCAACACTCTTTCTAGGCCAGGTTATTCTCTAGGTCCTCTGAGATTGCTATTATATCTTTATTTCCCCATCACTACCTTTTTTTCTCCTTTCATTGCTCAATTGTTTTAATTTTTGATTAAGGACATTGTGATGTCCTTAATCAAAAAGGAGAAAAAAATAGATCCATGAAATTATAGATCAATCAGCCTGACATCAATACCTGGAAAGATCTTGGAAAAAGATAATCAAGCAACAAATCTTCCAACACCTTGAAACAAACAAGTTTATAACCTTTAGCAGAATAACAGAATAACAGAGTTGGAAGGGATTTTGAAAGTCTTCTAGTTCATGCCCCTGCAACATGGATTCATCAGAACGAGGTCATGCGAAACAAATCTTATTTCATTCTTCAACAAAGTGACTAAATCAATGAATCAATAAGTATACTTAGATATTGTGATTTGGGCTACATGTATATCTTAGCTCTTGCCAGCTTTATGGTAGCTTTTGTTGCCCATAAATTACCTGACAGCTTTGATGAAGCCACGTTCATCACCTTCAGCATGTTGGTGTTTTGCAGTGTTTGGATCTCCTTCTTTCCAGTCTCCCTGAGCACAAAAGGAAATGCCATGGTAGCTGTGAAGGTCTTCTCTGTCTTGTCCTTCAGTGCTGCATTACTGGGATGCATATTTTTGCCAAAATTTACATCATTGTTTGCTGGGCTGACATCAAGCACAGGGAGCAACTCACAAAGAGAAATTAGTACAACATGTGATCTTTCTGGCCCAGAGAAATTAGTGAGAAAAAAGAATAAAGCACTACATAAATAGTAAGAACTGTTTTTGTCATTTTATTAATGTGTATTGAGCATATTATTGTATGATAGCAGGTTTGAATATTTTAGGGCTCTTGAAATGTAGAATGTATTGAATTTATGAATCCTGTACATTTAACTGCATCTTGAAATAGGTGTTCATGCTGGGTCATAACCATTCATTCTATTAATAAATCATTTCCAGAGCAACCTGTTATGATATATTAATAATATGGGAAATGTAGTGAAATGAAATGTATTCTTCCTTCTGTCTCATCCTTCATTCAATGTGTATGCTGACCAATGACCTTAACAAAGAGTGATTTGAATGGGTTTACAATAAGAAGTGTGGCATTTTTCAAGAAAATCACCTAAAATTCAGCACAAATCCTAGAAAACATGTACAGCCCTCTCTGATATAGGGAGGGACTACAAACATGAAAAAACCCAAAGGAAATTTTGAATATTCACTTGATGTTGATAATAGATAGGTATATAAGTATGTAGGTAGAAATGTAGATAGATAGATAGATAGATAGATAGATAGATAGATAGATAGATAGATAGATAGATAAACAGACCCTATGGACAGGGCAAGTGGCCTAAATTATAGTGCACATGCAACCCTAAGTGAGATAGAAACTCGTTACTCTGGACTACTCTGCAAGTGATACTTCCCCTGTTCTCATCATTGGTGGCATGATGTCCCACATACTTTATTAGTTGTATATGTAGCACCACCCCTGGAGGGAGCGCTAAAGTCTTGACCCTCTTGGCCCCCTCTTTGGCTGGCTGCCCACCCAAGGGGTCTCTCACATTGGCATCTCTGCCTAACAGGGCATGTAGCATGGTGATGTTCAGTCACAGTTGGCAGCCATGCCCATGGGTTGGTGATGGTTAATCTCTTTTGATGGTAACTCCTGTGGGATGATGATAGTTGACCACAGGCAGTAAGACCTACAAGAGACGATGGTAGTCTGGTCCTAGTAACAGCAGCTAGTGTACAACAGTAGTAGTCAGTCCCTAGTAACAGTAACCTTGCTTAGGATGATGTTAATGAGTCTCTGATAGTAGCAGCTTGCCTATGACAATGGTTGCCTGTCTCTGGTGACAGCAACTTGCCTAAGCCTATGGTTGTCAGTCTTTGGTGACAGCAGCTTTCCTAAGACAATGTTAGTCAGTCTCTGGTAACAGCAACTTGCCTAAGCCAATGGTAATCAGTCTCTGGTAATAGCAACTTGCCTAGAGCAATGGTAATCAGTCTCTGGTAACAGCAACCTGCCTAGAGGGATGGTAGTTAGTATCTGGTGAAAGCAACTTACCTAAGATGATGGTAATCAATTCCTCTCTGGAGCTCAAAGGAGACCTCCTTTCTCCACTCTCCTTGTCTCTCTCTCTCTCCCCTCACTATATGTAATCCCCCATCCCTTCCTTATCCCCTTTTTGTTTCCACAAGCTGATCCTATAAAAACTCCTCTACTTCCCACTAAAAGACATACCCTCAACCCGGTCAAACTCTTTCCTGACTCTCCCTCCACCTAGCTGGCTCCAACAAGGGAAAAGAAATAAAACTCCCCAATCTATTCTCTCTTTGTCTGGCTTCCTCAATGAAGAAAAAACAATAAAAACTTCAGCAAGCTACTCTCACTCTCTATCCCCCGTCTTCGTCTGGCTTGCTTGCAACAAAGCAGAAAAACACAAAGATCCCCTTCTTGTTGTTGTTGTTAATTGTGAAGTCGTGTCCGACCCATCGCGACCCCATGGACAATGTTCCTCCAGGTCTTCCTGTCCTCTACCATCTTCTGGAGTCCATTTAAGTTCTCACCTACTGCTTCAGTGACTCCATCCAGCCATCTCATTCTCTGTCATCCCCTTCTTCTATTGCCCTCAATCTTTCCCAGCATTAGGCCCTTTTCCAGTGAGTCCTTCTTTCTCATTAGGTGGCCAAACTATTTGAGTTTCAACTTCAAGATCTGGCCTTCTAAAGAGCAGTCAGGGTTGATCTCTTCTAGGACTGACCGGTTTGAACGCCTTGCAGTCCAAGGGACTCGCAGGAGTCTTCTCCAGCACCATAATTCAAAGGCCTCAATTCTTTTGCGCTCAGCCTTTCTTATGGTCCAACTTTCACAGCCATACATTGCAACTGGGAAAACCATGGCCTGGACTATACGCACTTTTGTTGGCAGGGTGATGTCTCTGCTTTTTAGTATGCTGTCTAGATTTGCCATAGCTTTCCTCCCCAGGAGCAAGCGTCTTTTAATTTCTTGGCTGCAGTCCCCATCTGAGGTGATCTTTGAGCCCAGAAAAATAAAATCTGTCACTACCTCCATATCTTCCCCATCTATTTGCCAGGAATTGAGAGGGCCGGATGCTATGATTTTGGTTTTCTTAATGTTGAGTTTCAAGCCTTTTGCTCTCTCCTTCTTTACCCGCATCAAGAGGCTCTTTAGTTCCTCTTCACTTTCTGCCATTATTGTGGTATCATCTGCATATCTTAGGTTGTTGATATTTCTCCCGGCAATCTTAATTCCAACTTTTGATTCATCTAGCCCTGCCTTTCTCATGATGTGCTCTGCATATAAGTTAAATAGGCAGGGCGACAGTATACAGCCTTGCCGGACTCCTTTTCCAATTTTGAACCAATCAGTGGTTCCGTGTCCAGTTCTCACTGTTGCTTCTTGACCCTCATATAAGTTTCTCAAGAGACAAATGAGATGGTCTGGTACTCCCATCTCTTTAAGAACTTGCCACAATTTGTTGTGATCCACACAATCAAAGGCTTTAGCATAGTCAATGAAGCAGAAGTTTTTCTGGAACTTCCTAGCTTTCTCCATGATCCAGCGTATGTTGGCAATTTGATCTCTAGTTCCTCTGCCTCTTCGAAATCCTGCCTGTACTTCTGGTAGTTCTCGATCCACATACTGCTGGAGTCTAGCTTGTAGATTTTAAGCATAACTTTACTAGCATGTGAAATGAGTGCAATGGTGCGATAGTTTGAACATTCTTTGGCCTTGCCTTTCTTTGGAATTGGAATGTAAACCGACCTTTTCCAATCCTGTGGCCACTGTTGAGTTTTCCAAATTTGCTGGCAAATTGAGGTAGCACTTTTACTGCATCGTCTTTTAAGATTTTGAATAGCTCAGCTGGAATACTGTCACCTCCACTAGCTTTGCTGTTGCTCAGATTTTCTAAGGCCCATTTCACTTCACATTCTAGGATGTCTGGTTCGAGGTCAGTGACCCTCTCATTGTGGTTATCTGGGATGTTAAGCTCATTCTTGTATAGTTCTTCTGTGTAGTTTTGCCATCTCTTCTTAATCTCTTCTGCCTCTGTTAGGTCTCTGCCATTTTGGTTCTTTTCATGCCCATCTTTGCATGAAACATTTCCTTCATATCTCCAATTTTCTTGAAGAGATCTCTGGCCCTCCCTATTCTGTTGTTTTCTTCTATTTTTTGCACTGTTCATTTAAGAAGGCATTCTTATCTCTTCTAGCTATTCTCTGGAATTCTGCATTCAATTGGGTGTATCTTTCTCTTTCTCCTTTGCCTTTCGCTTCCCTTCTTTCCTCAGCTATTTGCAAAGCTTCCTCAGACAGCCATTTTGCTTTCTTGCATTTCTTTTTCTTTGGGATGGTTTTAGTTGCTACCTCTTGTACAATGTTGCGAACTTCCATCCCTAGTTCTTCAGGCACTCTGTCTATCAGATCCAGTTCCTTAAATCTATTTGTCACCTCTACTGTATATTCATCAGGAATATGATTTAGTTCATACCTGAGTGGCCTAGTGCTTTTCCCTACTTTTTTCAATTTAAGCCTAAATTTTGCAACGAGAAGCTCATGATCTGAGCCACAGTCAGCTCCTGGTCTTGTTTTTACTGACTGTATAGAGCTTCTCCATCTTTGGCTGCAGAGCACATAGTCAATCTGATTTCTATGTTGACCGTCTGGTGATGTCCATGTGTAGAGCCGTCTCTTGGGTTGTTGGAAAAGAGTGTTTGTTATGACCATCGTATTCTCTTGACAAAATTCTATTAGCCTGTGCCCTGCTTCATTTTGTACTCCAAGGCCAAACTTGCCTGTTATTCCGGGTTATCTTTTGGCTTCCTACCTTAGCATTCCAATCCCCCATGATGATAAGGATATCATTTTTTGGTGTTAATTCTATAAGGTGCTGTAGGGCTTCATAAAACTGGTCAATTTCATCCTCTTCAGCACCAGTGGTTGGAGCATAGATTTGGACTACTGTGATATTGAATGGTTTGCCTTGGATTCGAATTGAGATCATTCTGTCATTTTGGGGATTGTATCCCAGTATTGCTTTTCCTATTCTTTTATTGAGTATGAAGGCTACTCCATTCCTTCTGAGGGATTCTTGCCCTCAGTAGTGTCCCTGATGGTCATCTGAGTTAAATTCACCCAGTCCTGTCCATTTTAGTTCGCTAATTTCTAAGATGTCGATGTTCAGTCTTGTCATCTCTTTTTTGACTACGTCTAGCTTGCCTTGATTCATGGATCTTACATTCCAAGTTCCTATGAAGAAAAAATCTTTACAGCATCGGACTTTCCTTTCACCACCAGATGTATCCACAGCTGAGCGTCCTTTCGGCTTTGGCCCAGTTGCTTCATTCTTTCTGGTGCTACTAGTACTAGCCCTCTGCTCTTCCCCAGTAGCATATTGGACACCTTCCGACCTGAGGGACTCATCTTCCAGCGTCTCTATTCCCCCTCTTCATCTGGCTTGCTTGCAACAAAGCAGAAAAAGACAAAGATCCCACCTTCTTACTCTATCTCTATTTCTTCACTCAGCTGGCTCTGGATGGCAGGCTCCATTAAGCTACTCTCTCTCTCTTTTACAGCTGACTCTTGTCGATGTCCAGCCAAACACCACCTTCCAGTCTCTTTCACTCTCCTCGGTCAGCTGGCTCTGCTCAACGTGCAGCCAAATGCTACTTTCCAGTCTCTTTCTTTCTCCTCTCCCATCGGCTTCCTTCTACCTTTTCTTCCCTCCTCAGAGCAACATCTTGCCACCAGAACCACAGCAGTTGCTGGAGCTCCCGCGAAACCTCTCAACTGGCCCCATTCTCACCTCAGCTCCGCTATATATAAATTGAAATTTAAGGAACATCCTTGAATAAAACCTTATGAAACATCATTGTATGGAGTTTTATTTATTTATTTATTTATTCATTTCACAGAATTTTATGGCCTCCCACTCATTGTCAATGTCATGGTTCCAGTAGATGAACCTAATAGAAAAAAGGACTCCGAGACAATTGCTTTCCTCAAAGAGCATTTTTAATGGCTACATAGTATCGCCATGAACAAAGGTGAAACCAAGACTATGAGCCCAATAGACAGATGATCCCAATAGAAAAAAGGACTCCAGGTTGGACTTTATTTTGTCACTTTAAAGAGATTGATTGATTGATTGATTGATTAGATACGTTTAAGATATAGGGAAGTTCCCTTCCCCCAAAGTTACAAAGTTACAAAGATGAACTTCCCACCCCATTTCTATGTCATAAATCACATTCCCCAATGCACTAGTTTGGTGGGCTTTCTAGCAGACACTTCTACCCGCCAAAACTCTGATAGCAATGACCTTGGTTCCCAGAGAACAATTTTAGGTTTTATCTAGACAAAAAGAATACACACACCTGTTCCCATTTCTGTTGCAACCAAAAAATGAGATGAAAATGGCTGCAGCCAAATTCATTTGTAGTGTTGACAGTCAGTGTCTGTAAGCTATTTTAAAAAAATGGAACCCAATATATAAACAATAAAAACACACCTGCGCGGATTACAATGAATCAGTTGAGTGACTTCATAGGTTCCAACCTACTCTGAGTTCCACAGACCTACTGGCAAAACCATATGCTCATGTCTTTGCAAAAGAGTGTCAAAGTGGCGGCCAATCTAAACATTGCCTGCCTCCTTGCTCTAGTGGATCATGTGGATCTGATCAGGAAGAGACAGTTCTTCAAATAACTTGGTCCCGAGCCATGTAGGGTTTAAAGGTGACAACTAGTACCTTGAATTGTACCCGGAAGCAAATTGTCAGCCAATGCAACTCCCACAAGAAAGGTGGCATATGTATAATCTGGGTGTGCATAAAAGCATACGGGGGCCTGCACTTCGAATCAACTGGAGCTTCCAGATACATTTGGAGGGCAGCCCCTTATAGATCTCCATGCAGAGTGGTGATTTATTAATTGGTGGCATGACATCCAATATAGTTTATCATTTTTATGAACTTAAATTGAAGGAACATCCTTGTGTAAAACCTTATGACATATCTTATAAAGAGGTTTTTTTTTCTTTTTATAATCTTAGCTAGCTCCCCCCAAATTGCTGAAATGAGCAAAAGGTTTTACTGTATCTCTAATGTAAGCCACTCTGTCTTTCAAATATTTCTAGTTGTGGTTGAAGAAATAAGATTCTTTAGATTTTGTTAAGTGTTGGCTATAGAATGTAGGAAACTTTGGTGCAAGAAATATTTTGAAGATTTTTAGTCAACTCAAGGTATTTTTTTTTTAAATTGTGCATTGTTATTCCTCAAAAAAACATACATGCAATAAAAGACTGATACCTGGTGGATCTGTTCATATTCTATTTTGTGAAAAAATGGTAGAAAATCAATGTGGTAATTTCAAAAAATACTTTCTACAACTAAGCATTTATTTTATTACAAATCTCCCTTAAATTACTATCATTGATCAAAGGGATAGAATGAGAATGGGGGGCATACCTTCAACTACAGGCGAGATATTGGAAAGATAAAAAAGAGTGAGGCATAAAAATAGAACTGATAGGGCAGGATAAAATATTACTAGGTACTGAGGATAAAATGATTAAAAAGCTATATCATTATTTGTTAGATCAGGCATTGTATGAAGAACAGGTAAAAGAAACCATGTTAATGTGGAGCAGGGATTTTGATCTCAACTTTAATCTGCATATCTGGCAAGAATTATGGGTACGAAATAGGAAGCTTATTTTGGCCACCTCCTACAAAGAAAACCTCTACAAAATGTTCTACAGATGGCATCTCCCACCCACAAGATTAGCTAAAATGGGTCCAAATATTTCTTCCACGTGCTGGAAATGTAAATTGGCAAGAGGGACATATTACCACATGTGGTGGGAGTGCTCAAAAGCCCGTGACTTTTGGAACAAGGTTAAAAAATGGCTGGAAAAAATACTAATGATAGAGGTAGAGCTAAAACCAGAACTCTTTCTACTAGGCATAACTATGCAGAAATACGACAAAGGGATATTGTATGTGATGCTACATATTCTCACAGCTGCTAGATTGGCATATGCACAAAACTGGAGGAATAAAGAAATTCCAACAGAAGAAGAGATTTTATATAAAATCTTATCGTGTGCTGATATGGATAGGCTCACAATGGAAATGAAGGACAAGACAGAATCAGATTACTTTGAAATCTGGGACAAATTCTATTGTTGGTGTGAATCAAGGAGAACTGGTCAGTTTTTAAGTAAGTGTTAAGATAGAGATATATAAAACTGTATGTCAGTATATAGAGAAACAAATTAGAGACTGTATTGTATAGAAAAATATGTATATATAGAAATTAAGAATTATATGTATGATGAGGAACAAATTATTAGGAATATATACACTAGAATGTTACGTTATGTCCATCCTTGTTTTAACTGTTTTATAAATAAGAAAATTTTTTAAAAAAAATTACTCTTATTGATATTTGCTCATTTAAAAAAAATAGTTGAACCATTGGCCAATTATTATCTCATCAAAATAGAACAATTATCTCCTACAGGAATCACCATGTTTTCTTAGTTAGGCCATAACACCAAAGGCTGCACCGAAGGGAATTATATTCAACAACGACCAAGGTATCAGTTTGGATATAAAGTAACACTTGAATCACAGGAAGTTTGGCACAAGGGTAATAATGGCTCTGTGAGATACTTTGCTTCAGCTTTCTACCCCCCGTTTTCCTCTCCCAGAGTATCTGTTCAAATCCTGATGGTGTTCAAGATGCAATTTTGCACTCACGTGGATCTTTAAATAAAAACTGACAGATTTTCTCATTAGGTGCATTCTCAGAGATAAGCCTTGGATCAATCTTTAGATGAAGTATTGGATTATATTTACCTCTTGATCAGTAGGATGGAAGGGAAAACATTTTCAGAATAACAAAAGCATGAAAATGTTTTTTCTGATATTTTGGGTACACAAAGTAGTTTCTCTGAAATGCCCTACAAGCGATGCTTTCCTTGTTCCACATGAGTGGTACCAGCCTGGAGACTTCATCGTTGGTGGGATGGCATCTCACATTGCTTACCACCTTTTTGAAATTAAATTTAGTGAAATTCCTTCTACAAAACCTTATGAAATACCAGTGTAAGAATTTTTTTCTCTATCTTATCTTATCCAAATTTTCAAAAATCCTTTTTATGACTAAAAGATCTTTGTGCATAAATTTAGTGTTTTTATTGTAATCTATGCTTAACTTCTTTTGAATTGTACCTGGTTGTGAGAAAAGACATAAACTTTAGATTATTTCAAAATCTTTCACATGAAATGTACAAAATTTTAGATCAAGAAGTCTATATTTTAAAAAAAGGTTTTTGCATATCTCTCCTCACAAAACATACATACAGTATGTAAGTGATACCTCCTAAATCTATTCATATACCATTTTTTGAAAATCACATAGAAAATATATTAATCTGAAAAAAAGTCACTACTTATATTTGTTGTAGTACATATTTGTTGAAAGTCAGGGAAATGCTATGTAAAATAAATGTAAACTCTGTATGAATTATTAAGCATTTTAGGAAAGCTATTATCTTCCTACTATCATCAGAGAAAGAAATATTTGTTATTCATACAGTACAGAAATGTTGCCACTTTATGAGAATTGTCAATTTACATTTTCAACTATGATATTTAAATTCTTTGCAGTGTATTCCCCAAATTTCATCAACACGTCCTTGCCTTGGCCTTTGCTGTGAAGGAGATCAATGAGGACTCCCAGATGTTACCTAACATCACTCTCGGGTTCCACATCTATGACAGTTACCTCAATGCAAGGATGACCTATCGCACCACTCTGGACCTGCTTTTCAAATCCCAGGAATTTGTCCCTAACTACAAGTGTGATAGCCAGAAGAATCTCGTGGCTATCATTGGAGGATTGGATTTTGTCATATCGTCTCATATTGCTGAAATTATTCAATTCTTCAAGATTCCACAAGTAAGTTGTGAAAGGGTTAAAGGGAAAAATTCTATGTTCTGTTCTTGATGTTGTTATGGAATAATTAAGGAAAGTTAAGATTAGGCTTAGGTTTGTATTAAGATGTTCTACCTGGCTTAAGGTCTGTTAGCATAAATTTGAAACTACAATGCAAATATAAGAAGTCTGCAGACATTACATACCTGGAAAAAGAGTTGAACATTGTATTCTTTGCTTCTATCAAAAGAAATGATCAATTATATGAGTTTGAAGTTATTCCAAGAAATTCCTTTCCATATTAATACTTAGAAGAATTTCAGGAAAATAATTCCTTCCTTTGATATATTTTATATGAAAACTAAATCAGGAAAATTAAATTTGATCTACCAACTGAACAAAATACCATTACACTTTCTTGCAGCTGACATATGGCTCATTAGCTCAAGATGCATTTCAGACTAGTAGACTTTCTTCACTTTATTTCATGATCCCAAAAGAGGACCATCAGTACATTGGGATTATCCAACTGCTTCACCATTTCAGGTGGACCTGGATTGGGATTTTTGCTGTTGATAACAATGATGGAGAAAAATTCTTACATAAAATGCAGCCCTTACTTTCAGAGAACGGAATCTGCTCATCGTTCATAGAAAGGCTTGCACAACTCATCCACTTAGAAGATTTCCCAGAAGTTTATCAAACAATCTCAATTATTTCCATGAACTGGATAACTAGCAAAGCCAACACATTTCTTGTCTATGGAGAAGCATTGACAATTACGTGGCTAAGAGCTGTCACATTTATGGTAGATCCTGAAAGGAAAGAAATTGCATTATATAGAAAGGTGTGGATCATGACTGCACAAATTGATTTTGTATTATCAGGATTTCAAATCAGTTGGGATCTCCAGATGTTCCATGGGGCTATTTCCTTCACTGCTCATTCAACAGCAGTTGCAGGTTTCAAGGAATTCCTTCAGACCATCAGTCCTCTTTCAGTCTGCAGAGATGAGTTTCTGCAGGAAATTTGGGAACAATTATTTGATTGTTCATTTCCAAAAACAGAATTACAAGAAACACAGTGTAGGCAGTGCACTGGTGAGATGAAGCTAGAGGATCTTCCTGGACCTGCTTTTGAAATGGAAATGACTGGACAAAGCTATAGTATCTACAATGCTGTTCATGCTGTGGCTCATGCTTTGCAAGCTCTATACACATTATATGTCAATAGAAAAAAAACTATGATGTGTAAAAATTCTGACCTTCCACATCTCCAGTCTTGGCAGGTATTCCCTTTGCATTGGACCCTTATTTTATTTCAATAACCAGTTTGAGGTAGAATTATATTTTGAACCCATTGTGTAAAGTCTTAATATTTTCTCCATATGAAATCAAGCATGAGAAAACAACTTAGAAATAAGGAGAAATTTCCTGATGGTGAGAATAATTAACAATGAATCAGTGGAACAGCTTGCCTTCAGAAGTTTTGGATGCTCCGACACTGGAGATTTTTAAGAAGAGAAGGACTACTTATATGAAATAGTATAGGATCTCTTCCTTGAGCAAGGTGGTGGATTAGAAGACCTTCAGGTCCCTTCTGAATATGAAACACTGTTCTGTCTAAAATAGACACAGAAAAGGTAGTTTCTGTTGTTATTCTGATCATCAAGATGTACTGTATAAACGTGAAACATGTTTGCAATAATCTCTATCTTGCATCTCTCTATGGAGTCTCATTCTAAAAACTGGCTAAAAAACATTAGTTGTACCTCAGACTGTCAAATTACTTTCTATCAAAGAGAAAAGATTAGATATGACTTATCTTGAATTAGTTGTTTAAGTAGTGGACCTAAAACATAATCAGAAGAAATCACAAAATTCCAGAATCATTTTTAAATTCTGCTGCAATCTTTCATTCTTTCCTTCCTTATATTAATATAAAATTAAATATATAGTGTGGACATGTACATTATCATGCACTTAGACAGAATAGAATAAAGCTGGAAGGCACCTTGGAAGTCTTCTAGTCCAGTCCCTTGCTCGAGCAGGAGAACCTATGCCATTTCAGACAGGTAGCTGTCCAATCTCTTCTTTAAAAACTCCAGTAATGGAGTGCCCACGAGTTCAGAAGGCAAGTTTTTCCACTGGTGAATTGTCCTCGCTGTTAGGAAGTTTCTCCTTAATTCCAGGTTGCTTCCCTCTTTGGTCAGTTTTCCAATATTGATTATCCAAATTCTAAGCACAAATATTTAATAATAGTTTTAGCAATAGGAAAAATGACAATGAAACTTGAATATGATTTTCCCCTCTCTATTATATAGCTCTCAACATCATCTCTCTTTCATTCTCTTTCAACTAGCTCCATCCATTTCTTCAAGGCATTTCTTTTAACAATTCAGCTGGGGAGAAAGTGTTTCTGAATGAGAAAGGGGAAGCAACAGGTGGATTCGACATCACCAATTTGATCACTTTTCCAAACAGATCCTTTCAGAGAGTTAGAATTGGAAAGATGGATCTACAAGCTCCAAAAGGGAAGGAATTATCCATGGATGAAGATTTGATTGTCTGGAGTCCAGCTTTTAACCAGGTATCAAAATAATGAATCCACCATGCCTTAGTCGATTAGGATCCCATATTGAACACATCTTTTTAAAAATCTAATTTCTGTTTTTTTTTTAAATAAACAATGGCATATTCCTTCAAATGTTGTTGATGATCAATGATTCGTCAGATTGACAAAGGTGATATTACAATGTAAAAGCCATGGTTGCATATTTGGTGTGCATTTCCATCTGAAATCACAAGAGTGACTATGTTTCTATGGGATTGTCACCATGTGCAATTATTTACTCATCCTGCCCTTCAATAGAAACATTTGTACATCATTGTAATGTCTACATCCTTTTAAGTTGTGGAACAAGTTGTTAAATTCACCATCCTTTTGGGAAGTCAATAATCATGTCACTCTATTAAGGAGAATATTCAGAATCTGTTTTAAAAACCCTCCTTTTCAAAACATTTTTTGTTTGTTTGTTTATGGTAAGGTTCTCCCATTTTCTCAATGCAATGACCCTTGTTTTCCTGGGGACTGGAAGAAAGGGATTGAAGGGGATCAGTTCTGCTGCTATGACTGTGTTCCATGCCCAGAAGGGAAGATTTCAAACCAAAATGGTATGATAGGAATTCTACCAATTTTCATCAGACTTAAACAAACCTTAATATACATGTTTAAAATGAATAAAATTAATAAAATGGGTTTCACTGATTTGGAATGCCTAAATGACAAATTTCTTGACTTTCCTCCCAGATATGGATGACTGTTTTAAATGTCCAGAAGATCATTATCCAAATGAAGAAAAGAAAGGATGTATCCTGAAACCAGTGGTGTTTCTATCTATTGAAGAAACCTTAGGAATTGGTTTAGCCTCATCAGCTCTTGGTTTCTTCTTCTTCACATCTTGGGTACTTGGAACTTTTATTAAGTACAGGGAGACTCCCATTGTTAAAGCCAACAATCGGTCCCTCACCTACATCCTGCTTATCTCTCTTCTGCTCTGTTTTCTCTCCTCTTTGTTCTTCCTCAGCCAACCTGGTAAAGTGACCTGCCTTCTCCGGCAATCAACTTTTGGAATCACATTTTCAGTGGCCATTTCTAGTGTGCTGGCCAAAACCATCATTGTGGTTGTTGCTTTCATGGCCACTAAACCGGGATCTCAGATGAGGAGATGGGTAGGGAAAAGATTGGCTTTTTCTACTCTCCTTTCCTGCTCTCTCTTACAAGTGTGTATTTGTATTCTTTGGTTGTCAACATTTCCACCATTCCCTGAGTTGGACATGCACTCACAGCTCCAAGAAATTATTTTACAATGCAATGAGGGGTCAGCTTTCTTCTTTTATTGTGTGTTGGGCTATATGGGTGTCTTGACTATTGTCAGCTTTATTGTGGCTTTTCTTGCCCGTAAATTACCTGACAGTTTTAATGAAGCCAAGTTCATCACCTTCAGCATGTTGGCCTTTTGCAGTGTGTGGATCTCCTTCTTTCCAGCCTATCTGAGCACAAAAGGAAAAGCCATGGTAGCTGTGGAGGTCTTCTCCATTTTGTCCTCCAGTGCTGCATTACTGGGATGCATATTCTTGCCAAAATGCTACATCATTGTTTTCCGGCCTGAACTAAACCAAAGGGAGCATCTCACAAAGAGAAATTAGTGATGTGATCTTTCTGGCCCAAAGAAGTTAGTGACAAGAAAGAATAGAAAGACTGTTTGCTGTCTAGAGGAAATATATAGAAGTTTTATTTCTGTCAAAGGAGGATTTGTGAAGGATTAGTCTTTGTAGCAAGATTTATTATAATTGCCCCAAAGAAATGTTTCTCATTTCCAACTATTTTCCAGGATGATAGAATATAATGCTTTGTCTCTTTCAACACTCTACTTCAAGAGACTTTGAAAAAAATTGATTTCTCATGAATTGTTACTTTTCAGATGTTGACTCAAAGCTTGTCCAATGTTTAACATGCTACTTTCATGATGTTTATACTTTCTATTTATAAACCACTGCATAAATTTACTAAGTTTCTGAATGCTGTACATTTCACCTTGTTTTTAAAATGTCATGTTGAATCATTACTATTCACTCTTTATATATAAACATAGGTCCACTGTAATTGATTATCAGTTTGTGGTAATATGGAAATCTAATGAAAAGAAATGAAATGTATTCTTGCTTCTTTGTCAACCTTTATTCAAAGTGTATGCTGCCCAATATCTATAATGAAGAGTGATTTTATTTATGTAAGAGAAGAGTGGTAGAATCAGAGGGATGAATGAAAAGAGGAATCAGTTACATTGCCACAAGTGCAACCACCCCTTGAATGCCATTGATCCTTATTTTGTTCTAACCATACACTGACCATTCATGAAGTAGATTTCTGTGCATAGATTTTAAGCAATAAATCAGTTTACTTGAACCTTCATGTGTGGACCTGTTTTTTTTGTGTCTGACATTAATCTCCACTCCCAAACATTTTTACTGAGGAGCAATGGAAACAACCAGCATGGTATCTATAACCAGAAGCAGAGTCCTCATGTTGGATCTTTATCTATCTATCTATTTATCTATCTATCTATCTATCTATCTATCTATCTATCTATCTATCTATCTATCTATCTATCTATCATCTACCTACCTACATACCTACCTACCTACCAACCTATCTACCTACCTACCTACTTATCTATCTATCTATCTTATAGATAGATAGATAGATAGATAGATAGATAGATAGCATCTATCTAACCATATCTAATCTATCTATATATCTACCTACATGCTTACCTACATATCTACCTATCTATCATCATGTGAGGTATTAATACCATTCTATAAAGCCTTAGTAGTGACACCTAGAATACTGCATCCAGTTTTGGTCACCACACTATAAAAAAGATGTTGAGACTCTAGAAGGAGTGCAGAGGAGAGCAACTAAGATGATTAGTGGCCTAGAGGCTAAAACATATGAAGAACAGTTGCAAGAACTGGGCATGGTTAGTCTAGTGAAGAGAAGGGCCATGGATGACATGATAACAGTGTTCTAATATTTGAAGGGCTGTCCAAGAGAGGAGGGGGGTCAACCTATTTTCCAAACCACCCAAAAGCCAGACAAAGAACAATGGATGGAAACTGATCAAAAGAGATTCAAGTAGAAATAAGGAGAAATTTTCTGACAGTGAGAACAATCAACCAATGGAACAGTTTGCCTTCAGAAGTTGTAGATGCTTCATCACTGGAAGCTTTCAAGAAGAGATTGGACAGCCATTTGCCAGAAATGGTATAGGATCTCCTGCTTGAGCAGAGGGTTGGACTAAATGACCTACAAGGTCCCTTCCAACTCTCTTATTCTGAATCTCCATCTAGTGGAACACTCTAACTTTTCCTCCAGGTATTTTCATCTTTGTAGTCTCTTCCTCTGTCAGAGAAGTTTGTATATTTTTTCTAGGATTTAGGCTGAATTTCATATTTAATTTTCTTGAAAAATGTCAGACTTCTTATTTTAAACCAAATCATTCTTTATTATGTTTATTGGTAAGCATACACTTTGAAAAAAGGATGGGACAGAAGGAAGAATACATTTCATATCATTTCAATAAATGTCCCATATCATTAACACCTGATAACAGATTACAGTGGAAATATAAATTAATGGAAAGAGAGTGTAAGGTTATTACCCAGTATGAAGGAGTTTTAAAAAATGCTTTTAAATGTATAGTACAAGTACATTTCAAAGAACTCTAACAAATCCTATACTGATATACTATATTAAATATATACCCATCAAATTTTAATTAGCATTTTACTATATTTATGTAATGCTTTATGAATCAAAAGTATAAAATCCATGAAAATGTCTCTGAAAACATTGGATATAGTTTAAGACAATATCTGAAATACCCTAATAGCAACCAGGAAAGCTACATTATGAAAGTCTAGTTCAACAGCTGTGTTGAAAAATCTTGCAAACTAGTGAAATTGCAGCAAAATAAAAACTTATTCTGGAATGAGCAGTAAGTCTTAATAATCAAAAATATTCTATATTAGTCATTCTTTCCTAGGAATAAAAACTTCTATGATTCTATAAATTTTATACTGTATATATTTCCTGTAAAGTGCAAACTATCTTTCTATTTCTTTTTTCAGGAATTTTTCTGAACCAGAAATATCACATGATGTACTAATTCCTCTTTATGAATTTCTCCCTATGGTTTAGCTCTGGTTGTTAAACTATGATGTAGCATTTTGGCAAGAATATGTATTCAGTAATGCAGCACTGGAATACATGATGGAGAAGATTTCCACAACTACCATGGCTTTTCCCTTTGTGCTCATAGAGGCTGGAAAGAAGGAGATCCATACTCTGAAAAATATCAACATGCTTAAGGTGATGAATTGGGCTTCATTGAAGCTGTCAGGTAATTTATGGACAAGAAAAGGAACAACAAAGCTGGCGATGCCCAAGACACCCATGTAGCCCAAGACAGAATAGAAAAAGAAAGCTGACCCCTCATTGCACTGTAAAATAATTTCTTGGAGCTCTCAATGCATGTCCATCTCAGAGAATGGTGGAGATGTTGACAGCCAAAGAATACAAATACACACTTGTAAGAGAGAACAGGAAAGGACAGTACAAAAAGCCAATCTTTTCCTACCCATTCCCTCATTTGAGATCCTGGTTTAGTGGCCATGAAAGTACCAATTACAGTGATGGTTTTGGCCAATACAATAGAAATTGCCACTGAGAAACTGATGCCAAACATTGATGGTCGGAGAAGGCAGGTCACTTTGCCAGGTTGGACAAGGAACATCAAGGATGAGAGAAAACAGAGCAGAAGAGGAACAAGTAAGATGTAGGTGAGGGACCAGTTGTTGGCTTTGAGTATCCCTGTACTTAATAAGTTCCAAGTACCCAAGATGTGAAGAAGAAGGAAAAAAACCATTTCCTAAGGTTTGTTCAAAGATTAGAAACACCACCCGTTTCAGGATACATTCTTTATTTTCTTTATTTGGATAATGATCTTCTGAACATTCAAAACAGTCATACATATCTGGAAGAAAAATCAAGGAATTTGTCCTCTATACCTTCTAAATTATTGAAAAATCACTTTACTAATTTTATGCATCCTAAACTTATATATGCAAGTTTGCTTAAGTCTAATGAAAATTGGTAGAATTCCTACCCTACCATTTTGATTTGAAATCTTCCCTTCAGAGCATGGAACACAGTCATAGCAGCAGAACTGATCCCCCTCAATCCCTTTCTTCCGATTTCCAGGGAAACAACATCATTGCATCTAGAAAGTAGAAGAACCTGGTGACAAACTTGAAAATGTTTTGAAAAGGAGGGTTTTGTAAAACAGTTTCTCATATTTCTTCTTAATGCACTGAAATTATTTTTTACTTCCCAAATGAGCATTGAATCAACTAGATTTTATAGTGGACATTAAAAAGATGTAGAAATTACAATGTTGTGCAAAAAGTCCTGTATGTTACAATGCTGTGAAAAATGTTCTGTATGCAAATAGAAATGCAAACCAAATATACAAATGTGGCTTTTACATTGTAATGTTATTTTGTCAGTTTGATGAATGCTTGACCATTAACAATATTTGCAAAGAATATGCCAGTTTTTATTTTATTTTATTTTAAAAATAGAATTTGTATTTCTGATGTTCACTAATGGATTAAAGCAGGGTTGATTAAATGCCTCGATTCCTGGTTAAAAACTGGGTGCCAGACAATCCTCTCTTCATCAATGAATAATTTCTTCCCTTTTGGAGCCGTGGGATCCATCTTCGTAATTTTTACTGTTTGAAAGGATCTGTTTGGAAATGTGATCAAGTTGGTGATGTCAAATCCACCTGTTTCTTTCCCTCTCTCATTCAGGAAGACTGTCTCCCCAGCTGAATTGTTAAAAGAAATGAATGAAGCTGCTTGAAAAAGAATGAGAGAATGGAACATCATATTCAAGTTTCATTCACTTATTTTTCTCATTCCTACATAATAGAGGAATGGAACATCATATTCAAGTTTCATTCACTTATTTTTCTCATTCCTACAATAGTTATTAAATTTGGTAATCAATATTGCATGGAAATGTACATGTCTACTTTATTATTAATTTAATCTTATTTTAAGAACAGATAAAAAAGAACAATCACCCAAAGCAGAATGAAGATAGGCCATTGGAATTATGTAACTTCCTCCAATTATTATTTAACTAATTTAACCTAGACCATATCAAATCTTTCCTCATTGGTATGAAGTTATTTGACAGTCTGAGGTCTGACTAATCTCCTTTAGCCAGATTTTAGTATTTGAGACTCAAGCATACTTTGATAGTTAGATGAGAGAGGGGATGATTACAAACATAAGGTTGTTTCATATTATGGATGCCACATCTGAAAAAGGGTCACCTATTGTTTCATTTGATAGGGACAGAACACTCAACTTCCCAATCCTGAAAAATTCATGAGCCAAGCAGAAGTATGTTGGCAGTATTTATTATTATTGAAGGAGACAATGAAAAGTAATCTAAATTAACTATCTCTTAGGGTGCAAGCGATGATAATTTTCTAAACAACTCCTACTGACTCCTAAACCATATTTTATATAGTCGCTTCTCAAAGATCACATTGAACTTGATTCCATGTGCAGAAAATATTAAGACTTTCTACACTGGGTTCAAAATGTTATCCTACATCAAACTGCACACTGAAATAAAAGAACTGTCTAAAGCAGGGAGAATATCTTCCAAGGCTGAAGATCTGGAAAGTCAAGATTTTACCCATCATACTTTTTTTGCTATTGAAACCTAAGATGTACAGAGTCTGCAAAGCATGAGCCAAAGCATAAAGAGCATTGTAGATGCTGTAGCTTTGGCCAGTCATATCTATTTCAAACACAGGTCCAGGAAGATCCTCTAGCTTCATCTCCCTATTACATTGCTTGCTCTGCATTTCTTTTAACTCTGGTTTTGGAAATGAACAGTCAAATAATTATTCCCAAACATCCTGCAGAAACCCCTCTCTGCAGACTGAAAGAGGTTTTATGGTCTGAAGGAATTCTTTGAAACCTGCAACTGCTCTTGAATGAACAGTGAAGGAAATACTGTAGCCCCATGGAAGATCTGGAGATCCCTATTGATTTGAATGCCTGATAGTACGAAATCAATCTGTGCAGTTGTGATCCACACCTTTCTAAATAATGCAATTTCCTTATTTTCAGGATCTGCCAGAAATGTAACAACTCTTAGCCATTTTATTACCAATGATTCTCCATAGACAAGAAATGCATTGGCTTTGTTATTCATCAGATTGATAGAAATACTTGAAACTGTGTAGTAAAATTCTGTGTCGTCTTCCAAGTGGACCAGTTGTGAAAGCCTTTGTATGAACAATGAAGAGTTTCCATTTTGTAAAAGTAAGGGCTCCATTTTCCGTAAAAAGTGTTCTCCATCATTGTTGTCAACTGCAAAAATACCAATCCAAGTCCAGTTGAAGTGGTGAAACAGTTGGATAATCCCAATGTATTGATGGTCCTCTTTTGGGACCATGAAATAAAGTGAAGAGAGCTTACTGTTCTCAAATGCATCTTGGGCTAATGAACCGTATGTCAACTGGAAGAAAGTAGAGTAGTATTCTGTTGAGTTGTTAGATCAAATCTAATTGTCCTGATCTAGGTTTTCATACAAAATATATCCAAGGAAGAAATTATTTTCTTGAAATTCTTCTAAATGTTAATATAAAAAGAAATTTCTTGGAATTATTTCAAACACATATAAGAGATCAATTGTTTTAATGGGAGCAAGGCCTACTATATTCAGAACTTCCCTCAGTTATTGAATGTCCCTGGATACACACTTCATAAAATTGGCAATGTAGTTTCAGAAAAGATTGCTAAGATTAAGTAGATTTTAAGCCATGTAGAACATCTTAACGCAAACCTAAGCTTAATCTTTGATTCTCATGAATTATTCCATAGCAACAATCAGATTAAGAATTTTCTTCTCAACCCCTTCAGAACTTACTTGTGAAATTTTGAAGAAAACTACAATTTCATCAATATAAGATGATGTATCAAAACCTAATCCTCCAATGATGGCCATGAGATTCTTCCGGCTATCACATTTATAGTTAGTGACAAATTCCTGGGATTTGAAAAGCAGATCTAGAGTGGTGTGATAGGTCATCCTTGAGCTGTGGTAACTGTCACAGATGTGGAACCCAAGAGTGATGTTTGGTAAGATCTGGGAGTTCTCACTGATCTCCTTCACAGCAAAGGCCAGGGCCAGGACATGTTGATAGAATTTGGTTATTATACTGCAAATAATTTAAATTATTCAGAAAGGAAGTTGACAGTTTGTGACATGATTTCTATGTGAATAACAAAGATTTCTGTATCTAGTGGAAGTAGGAAAATAATAGGCTTTCCAAAATGGCCAATAATTTGTACAAAGTTCAAATTTATTTTTTCCATAGTATTTCCTTTTTTGCAACAAGGATATACTACTAGGAATAAAAGTGGTGCTTTTATTCAAGTTATCACATTTATTTTCTAAATTTTTTTTTCCCAAAAAAGAATATGAACAAACCCTGCAGGTATGAGTCGTTTATTGTATGTTTTGTGAAAAGTGACAATGCAGAATGTTTTTTTAAAAAAAATCTTACACTCACTAAGCGTTCTTCAAATGATTTCTTGCACATAAGTTTCATACATTTGATGACAAACACTTAAAGAATTTTACTTTATTTACTTTATATCTTCTCCCAGTACTATAAACATTTGAAAGGCAGAGAAGGCTTAGATAAAGCCTACATTTATGCTGAAATAACTTTTACTTATATTGTACAAGCAATTTTGGGGAAACTGAGTAAGATTTAAAAAAGAAATAAAAATCCTTACAGTGGTAAGTCACAAGGCTTTATACAAGGATGTTCCTTAAATTGAATTTCATAAAATTGGTAAAAGATGTGGGACATCATTCCAGCAATGATGAGGTCACCAGGCTGGTACCACTTGTGTTGGAACAGGGAAAGCATCACTTCTAGGGCAGCTCAGACTAACTATTTTTTTCACCAAGAATATTAGAAGGAGAAGCATCTTAACTTCATTGTTATAGGCAAAATGTCTCTTACTCCTATCCTATCCTATCCTATCCTATCCTATCCTATCCTATCCTATCCTATCCTTTATCATAGGGAATTTTGTATTATTCCAACAGTTAATTCAGTAATTAATTCAAGATGTGCATCTGAGAGTGCACCTAATCAGAAAATTTACCATTGTCTATTTGAAGATCCAAGAGAATGCAAATTTATGTCTTAATATCAATAAAAGCCATGATGGCACAGTGCTTAGAATGCAGTACTGCAGGCTACTTCTGCTGCCTGCCGGCTGCCTACAGTTTCACAGTTCAATCCTGACCGGCTCAAGGTTGACTCAGCCTTCCATTCTTCTGAGGTTGGTAAAATGAGGACCCAAATTATTGGAGACAATATGCTGACTCTGAAAACTGCTTAGAGAGTGCTAAGAGGTATATAAATCTAAGAACTATTACTATCATCAGGTATTCTGATATTCTGGCAGAGGAGAAGAGAGAGAGGCAATTTGTAGCAATGACTCTGACACACAGCCTTTATCACCCATGAGCCAATATTGCTATGGTTCAAGTGTTACTTTATACTCACACAGATACAATGATTGTTGTTGAATTTAAATAGCCTTCTGGGCAGTATTTGATGTTTTTGTCTAATTAAGAAAATGTGGTGATTCCTATAGGAGATAATTATTTTATTTTTTGTGAGAGAAGACACAGCTGAAAAATATGTTTTTTTTAGTTGCTAACTTCTCCACCTCTATACAATGTATAGAGAGGGTTGACAATACAAAATAGACATGATTTTTTAAATTCATATTATTTCTCACAACAAATGATAAATGCAGTCCATCTTCCTTTGCATAGTGTTAACAAGAATAGAATAGAATAGAATAGAATAGAATAGAATAGAATAGAATAGAATAGAATAGAATAGAATAGAATAGAATAGAAGCTGGAAGGGACACTGGAGGTCTTCTAGTCCAGCCCCCTGCTCAAGCAGGGAATCTATACCATCTCAGACAAGTGACTGTCTAGCCTCTTCTTAAAATTCTCAAGTGATGGAGCGCCCATGATTTCTGAAGGCAAGCTCTTCCACTGGTTAATTGTCCTCACAGTCAGGAAGTTTCTCCTTAATTCCAGGTTATGTTATGTCATTCTCTCATTCTAAGAGGTTTTCCATTATTTCTTTCCCCATCTCCCATAGAAGAGAAGAGAAGAGAAGAGAAGAGAAGAGAAGAGAAGAGAAGAAAAGAGAAGAGAAGAGAAGAACGGGAACTTAGAGATCTTCTAGTCCAATCCCCTACTCAAGCAGGAAGCCTTATACTGTTTCAGACAAATGGTTGTCCTATCTCCTCTTAAAAACTTCCAATGTTGGAACATTCATAACTTCTAGAGGCAAGTTGTTCCACTGGTTAATTATTCTGTCAGGAAATGTTTTCTTAGTTCTAGGTTGCTTCTCTCCTTGAATAGCTTTACTCCCTCTTCTTTGTGGCAACCCCTGAGATATTGGAACACTGCTATCATGTCACCCCTAGTCCTTCTTTTCATTAGACTAGTCATACCCAATTCCAGCAACTGTTCTTTATATGTTCTTTATAGAAGGGAAGGGGATACCTCTATTGTTTCCACAATGTATAGGTTGGGTGACATTTTTACTAACATTAGCCATGACAGTGAGTACATTTTTTTTTATTCTATTTGGAAAGGGACAGGTATCTGTAGCCTTAGATCTTACTGTGGGCTTCTAACATTTTGGAGACTAATTCCAGCAGAGGGTTTAACTCCATAGTAAAATTTGTGATCATCTACACCTCACAATTTCCAAAGAGATGAAAGTTGTTCTCATTTTTTTTCTTTTTTTCCCTTTCTCTCCCCCACTGCCCCCTAACTCACAATATCAGATTTCATTTTACACAGCAGTGTTGGAAAACTCACAATTTAAAATTCATCAAGCATGAATTCACTATAAGGATCTATTTGATGGAGTGGGTAAAGGAGAAAAGAGGCAATGCCACAACTTAAACCTCTAAACAGAAATTTGTTGAAAAAGGTATAGTTTATTAGAGGTCAAATGTATTGCAGTATTGCAAAGCCAGACTTGAGAATCAAATGCCCAAATCCATAAGTTCTACTTTTCCTCCCTTAACTATCTGTCATTGTCCACCCCAATGTAACCAATCAGGTCCATGCAAGAAGTTTTCATAATGGTCAGTCTAAGCACAGTTTGGAATGCAGTCCTCTCCTTCTTCCAGCTGGGTGAACTTGAGGCAGTGTCTCAAGGAGATAAAGCACTTACTTTCATTTCCCCAATCATTCCCACCTTCATTCTCCTTCCCCATAGTTCATGGCAGTCTGTCACCACATAACAGCAAAGCACAAGCAAGCATAAGGTGGCAGCTGGCAAATATTGAAAAACTCACAAACGAAGATGCAGCCAGTGTGAATTTGTTGTAGATATCTAGCTGATGGAATGGATAAAGAGAAAGAAGCAATGGAGCCCAACATTTATTTCAAACTTCTCTCTTCAGATCATCAGCTTAATGACAGAAGCCAGAGCTTTGTTTTACTATAAGAGAAATGCAGAGGGAGAGAATTCTCTCTCTGTGCTTAAATTTGAAAGAGTTCCTCTGGGGGGGGGCACTACAACAGTAGTAGTCAGTCCCTAGTAACAGCAACCTGCTTAGGATGATGTTAGTCAGTCTCTTGTGATGGCAACTTGCCTAAGCCAATGGTTGTCAGTCTCTGCGACAGAAGCTTTCCTAAGACAATGTTAGTCAGTCTCTGGTAACAGCAACTTGCCTAGAATGATGGTCGTCAGTATCTGGTGACAGCAACTTACCTAAGATGATGGTAATCAGTCCCTCTCTGGAGCTCACAGGGGACCTCCTTTATCCACTCTCCTTGTCTCTCTCTACCCTCACTATATGTAATTCCCCCATCCCTTCCTTATCCCCTTTTTGTTTCCACAAGCTGATCCTATAAAAATTCCTCTACTTCCCACTAAAAGGCATACCCTCAACCTGTCAAACTCTTTCCTGACTCTCTCTCCAACCAGCTGGCTCCAATAAGGGAAAAGAAATAAAACTCCCCAACCTATCCTCTCTTTGTCTGGCCTGTATCAGCATGAACAAAGGTGAAACCAAGACTAAAGTTCCCTTCCTCCAAAGTTACAAAGATGAACTTTCCACACCATTTCTATGTCATAAATCACATTCCCCAATGCACTAGTTTAGCGGGCTTTCTAGCAGTCACTTCTACCTGCCAAAACTCTAGTAGCAATGACCTTGGTTCCCACAGAACAATTTTAGGATTAGCTAGACAAAAAGAATACATACACCTCTTCCCATTTCTGTTGCAACCCAAAAATGAGATGAAAATGGCTGCAGCCAAATTCCTTTGTAGTGTTGACAGTCAGTGTCTCTGAGATACTTTAAAAAAATTAAAACCCAATATATAAACAATAAAAACACATATATTAATAATATGGAAAATGTAGTGAAATAAAATTTATTCATTTCACAGAATTTTATGGCCTCCCACTCACTGTCAATATCATGGTTCCTATAGATGAGCCCAATAGAAAAAAGGACTCCAAGACAATTCCTTTCCTCAAAGAGCATTTTTAATGGCTACATAGTGCCATTAAATCGGCATGAACAAAGGTGAAACCAAGACTATGAGCCCAATAGAGAGATGATCCCAATAGAAAAAAAGGACTCCAGGTTGGACTTTATTTTGTCAGTTTAAAGAGATTGATTGATTGATTAGATACGTTTAGGATAGATTAATATTTTATTTTAAATAAGGGATATTAGTGGAAGAAGAAATAAATAAGTTCTATGATAAAATTAAGGAATAACAATATATTTGGAAGGGATACCCGAACTTATAATGTTTGTATTTAAAGTTATTTTGATTACGGTAGTGTAAATTTATAAAGAATTAAAAACAGGTTTAAGTTGAATACATTTAAGCTACAATTGGATTATTTTAAATAAAGTACGTACTTAAGGGGAAAAGAGAGGGAATATTTGATGTATTGATTGAATTATGTATATATGTTTTGTTTGCAGATGTTTGACCACCCTAACACCACGGTGTGTCTTGAGTACTTTGTTTTAAAAATCAAAAAGCCAATAAAATTTGTCTTATAAAAAGAAAAGAAAAAAGGACTCCGAGGCAATTGCTTTCCTCAAAGAGCATTTTAATGGCTACATAGTTTCAGCATAAACAAAGGTGAAACAAGACTAAATTTCCCTTCCTCCAAAGATACAAAGTTACAAAGATGAACTTCCCACTCCATTTCTATGTCATAAATCACATTCCGCAATGCACTAGTTTGACAGGCTTTCTAGCAGAAACTTCTACCCACCAAAACTCTGGTAGCAACGACCTTGGTTCCCACAGAACAATTTTATGTTTTAGCTAGACAAAAAGAATACACACACCTCTTCCCATATCTGTTGCAACTGAAAAACGAGATGAAAATGGCTGCAGCCAAATTCATTTGTAGTGTTGACAGTCAGTGTCTGCAAGCAATTTAAAAGAAATTAAAACCCAATATATAAGCAATAAATACACACCTATGTGGATTACAGTGAATCAGTTGAGTGACTTCATAGGTTCCAACCTACTCTGAGTTCCACAGACCTATTGGCAAAACCATATGCTCATATCTTTGCAAAAGAGTGTCAAAGTGGGGGCCAATCTAAATATTGCCTGCCTCCTTGCTCTAGTGCATCATGTGGATCTGATCAGGAAGAGACAGTTCTTCAAATAACATGGTCCCAAGCCATGTAGGGTTTAAAGGTGACAACTAGTACCTTGAATTGTACCCGGAAGCAAATTATCAGCCAATGCAATTTCCACAAGAAAGGTGGCATATGTATAATCTGGGTGTGCATAAAACCATACGGGGGCCTGCACTTTGAATCAACTGGAGCTTCCAGATACTTTTCAAGGGCAGCCCCTTATAGACCTCCATGCAGAGTGGTGATTTATTAATTGGTGGCATGACATCCAATATAGTTTATCATTTTTATGAACTGAAATTGAACGAACATCCGTCTGTAAAACTTTATGACATGCCATGTAAAGAGTTTTTTTTCTTTTTGTAATCTTAGCCAGCTCCCCCCAAATTGCTGAAATGAGCAAAAGGTTTTACTGTATCTCTAATGTAAGCCACTCTGTCTTTGAAATATTTCTAGTTGTGGTAGAAGAAATAATATTCTTTAGATTTTGGTAAGTTTTCGCTATAGAATGTAGGAAATTTTTAGTGCAAGAAATATTTTGAAGAGTTTGAGTCAACTCAAGGTAGTTTTTTTTAAAAAATTGTGCATTGTTATTCCTCACAAAACATACATGCAATAAAAGACTGATACCTGGTGGATCTGTTCATATTCTATTTTGTGAAAAAAATGGTAGAAAATCAATGTGGTAGCTTCAAAAAACACTTTCTACAACTAAGCATATATTTTATTACAAATCTCCCTTAAATTACTGTCATTGATCGAAGGGATAGAACTAGAATGGGGGGCATACCTTCAACTACAGGCAAGATATTGGAAAGATAAAAAAGAGTGAGGCATAAAAATAGAACTGATAGGGCAGAATAAAATATTACTAGGTACTGAGGATAAAATGATTAAAAAGCTATATCATTATTTGTTAGATCAGGCAATGTATGAAGAACAGGTAAAAAAAACCCATGTTAACGTGGAGCAGGGATTTTTATCTCAAGTTTAATCTGCATATCTGGCAAGAATTATGGGTACGAAATAGGAAGCTTACTTTGGCCACCTCCTACAAAGAAAACCTCTACAAAATGTTCTACAGATGGCATCTCCCACCCACAAGATTAGCTAAAATGGGTCCAAATATTTCTTCCACGTGCTGGAAATGTAAATTGGCAAGAGGGACATATTACCACATGTGGTGGGAATGCTCAAAAGCCTGTAACTTTTGGAACAAGGTTAAAAAATGGCTGGAAAAATATTAATGATAGAGGTAGAGCTAAAACCAGAACTCTTTCTACTACGCATAACTATGCAAAAATACAACAAAGGGATATTGTACTTGATGCTACATATTCTCACAGCTGCTAGATTGGTGTATGCACAAAACTGGAGGAAGAAAGAAATTCCAACAGAAGAAGAGATTTTATAGAAAATCTTATCGTGTGCTGATATGGATAGGCTCACAATGGAAATGAAGGACAAGACAGAGTCAGATTACTTTGAAATCTGGGACAAATTCTATTGTTGGTGTGAATCAAGGAGAAATGTTTGGGTTTTAAGTTAGTGTTAAGATAGAGATATATAAAACTATGTCAGTATATAGAGAAACAAATTAGAGACTGTATTGTATAGAAAAATATGTATATATAGAAATTAAGAATTATATGTATGATGAGGAACAGATTGTTAGGAATATATACACTGGAATGTTACGTTATGTCCATCCTTGTTCTAACTATTTTATAAATAAGAAACTTTTTTTAAAAAAAAATTACTGTCATTCCCATTTGCTCATTTAAAAAAAAATAGTTGAACCATTGGCCAATTATTATCTCATCAAAACAAAACAATTACCTCCTAGAGGAATCACCATGTTTTCTTAACTAGGCCAAAACACCAAAGGCTGCACAGAAGGGAACTATATTCAACAACGATCAAGGTATCAGTTTGGATATAAAGTAACACTTGAACCACAGGAAGTTTGGCACAAGGGTAACAATGGCTCTGTCAGATATTTTGCTTCAGCTTTCTATCCTCTGTTTCCATCTGCCAGAATATCTGTTCAAATCCTGATGGTGTTCAAGATGCAATTTTGTGCTCATGTGGATCTTTAAATAAAAACTGATTGATTTTCTCATTAGGTGCATTCTCAGAGATAAGCCTTGGATCAATCTTTAGATGAAGTATTGGATTATATGTACTTCCTGATCAATAGAAAGGAAAAAGATTTTCAGAATAACAAAAGCATGAAAATGTTTTTTCTGATATTTTTGGTGCACAAAGTAGTTACTCTGAGATGTCCTGTGAGTGATGCGTTCCTTGTTCCACATGAGTGGTATCAGCGTGGTGACTTCATCATTGGTGTGATGGCATCTCACATGGGTTACCACCTTTATGAAATTAAATTTAGTGAAAACCCTTCTATAAAACCTTATGAAATACCAACGTAAGAATTTTTTTCTCTATCAATATTACCCAGACTTTCAAAAATCCTTTCTACGACTAAAAGATCTTTGTTCATACATTTAGGATTGTTGATGTAATCTATGTCTTCTTTTTTTGAGTTGTACCTGGTTGTGAGAGAAAAAATAAACTTTAGATTTTTTTCAAAGTCCTTGATATGAAATGTACAAAATTTAAAATCAAGAAGTCTCTATTTGAACAATTACTGACATAAAGAATTTTTAAAAAAGGTTTGGCATTATCTCTCTTATTAAAACAAACATACAGTAAATAAGTGATAGAAAATATACTACTTTGAAAAGGGCCACTACTTGTATTTGTTGTAGTACATATTTGTTGGAAATCATGGAAATGCTGTTTAAAATAAATTTGAACTCTGTACAAATTATTAAGCATTTTAGGAAAGCTATTGTCTTCTTACTACCATAAGTTGTTTCTTACTTATATGGAAATGATGACACCTTACAAGGCTCGTAAAAAAATTTCAATGGGGGATTTAAATTATTTGTAGCATAATCACCAAATTTCATCAACACGTCCTTGCCTTGGCCTTTGCTGTGAAGGAGATCAATGAAGACTCCCAGATGTTACCTAACATCACTCTCGGGTTCCACATCTATGACAGTTACCTCAATGCAAGGATGACCTATCGCACCACTCTGGACCTCCTTTTCAAATCCCAGGAATTTGTCCCTAACTACAAGTGTGATAGCCAGAAGAATCTGGTGGCTATTATTGGGGGATTGGATTTTGTCACATCATCTCATATTGCTGAAATTACAAGATTCTTCAAGATTCCACAAGTAAGTGGTGAAAGGGTTAAACAGAAAAATTCTATGTTCTGTTCTTGATGTTGTTATGAAATAATTAAGGGGTGTTAAGATTAGCTAAGGTTTGTAAAAAGATGTTCTGCCTGGCTTAAGGTCTATTAGTTAGCGTAATTTTGAAATTACAATGCCAAATACAAGAAGTGAATATCTGTAGACATTCCCTACATGAGGAAAAACATGAACATAGACCTCTTTGCTTCTGTCAAAGAATTGATCAATTATATGTGTTTGAAGTAATTCCAAGAAATTCCTTGCCATATTTATACTTAGAAGAAATTCACAAAAAGAATTCCTTCCTTCGATATATAATATATGAAAACTAGATCAGGACAATTCCATTTGATCTTACAACTGAAGAAAATACTGCTCCACTTTCTTGCAGCTGACATACGGCTCATTAGCCCAAGAGGAATTTGAGAACAGTAAGCTCTCTTCACTTTATTTCATGGTCCCAAAAGAGGACCATCAGTACATTGGGATTATCCAACTCATTCACCATTTCAGGTGGACCTGGATTGGGATTTTTGCTATTGATAACAACAATGGAGAAAATTTCCTACAAGAAATGCAGCCCTTACTTGCAAAGAGTGGGATCTGCTCATCATTCATACAAAGGCTTTCACAAGTATACCTGGAAGACTTCCAAGAAATTTATCAAACAATCTCAATTATTTCCTTGAACTGGATAAATAGCAAAGCCAATGCATTTCTTGTCTATGGAGAAGCATTGACAATTATGTGGCTAAGAATTGTCACATTTATGGTAGATCCTGAAAGGAAGGAAATTTCATTATTTAGAAAGGTATGGATCATGACTGCACAGATTGATTTTGTATTATCAGGATTCCAAATCAGTTGGGATCTCCAGATGTTTCATGGAGCTATTTCATTCACTGTTCATTCAACAGCAGTTACAGGTTTCAAGGAATTTCTTCAGACCATAAATCCTCTTTCAGTCTACAGAGATGAGTTTCTTTGGGAAGTTTGGGAACAGTTATTTGATTGTTCATTTCCAAAAGGAGAATTACAAGAAAAGCAGAGTAGGCAGTGCACTGGCGAGATGAAGCTAGAGGATCTTCCTGGACCTGCTTTTGAAATGGAAATGACTGGACAAAGCTATAGTATCTACAATGCTGTTCATGCTGTGGCTCATGCTTTGCAAGCTCTATACACATTACATTCCAATAGAAAAAAAACTATGATGTGTAAAAATCCTGACCTTCCACATCTCCAGGCTTGGCAGGTATTCCCTTTTCATTGGACATTTCTTGTATTTCAATAAGCAGTTTGAGGTAGAATTATTTTTTGAACCCATTGTGTAAAGTCTTAATATTTTCTTCATTTGGAATCAATGTTGAGAAAACAACTTAGAAATAAGTTGGAATTTCCTGATGGTGAGAACAATTAAAAATGAATTAGTGGAACAGCTTGCCTTCAGAAGTTTTGCATGCTCCTACACTGGAAATTTTTAAGCGAAGGACTGCCATTTATCTGAAATAGTATATGATTAAAAGACCTTCTGGTCCCTTTTGACTCTGACATACCGTTCTTTTCCTACAGAAAAAGAAGTTTCTGTTATTATTCTGGTCATTGAGATGTTACTGTATAAATTATGGTTTATATGTCAGCAGACTTTATTTACTAAATCACCATACATTGCACAATATGAGCTAGTTAAAGTGATAATTTAGATTACTTATCATTGCCTTCTCCAAAAACTGTCAATTCCCCCAAAACCTTTTGTGGCTCATGAACTTTTCATGGGTAAAAAGCTGAGCTTCCTATCTCTATCACAGTTTTAGAGGAATGAAATAAAAATGGTCCTTTTTAGATGAGGCATCCACAGTATGAAACATGTTTGCAATAATCTCTATCTTGCATCTCTCTATGGAGGAATTCTTGGATCTCAGATTCTAAAAACTCACTAAAGGACATTAGTCAGACCTCAGACTGTCAAATAACTGTATATCGATGAGGAAAGATTAAATATGATTTATCTTGAATTAGTTGTTTAAGTAGTGAACCTAAAACATAATTCAAGGAAGTTACAAACATTCAGAATCTTTTTTACTTTCTGCTTCAGTTCATTCTTTCCTTTCCTTATATTAATATTAAATTAGGTATATAGTGTGGACATGTACATTATCGTGCAATATTGATTATCCAAATTCTAAGCACATATATTTAATAATAGTTATAGCAATTGGAAGAATGATTGAATGAAACTTTAATATAATTTTCTCCTCTCTATTATATAGTTCTCAACATCCTCTCTCTTTTATTCTCTTTCAAGTAGCTCCATCCATTTCTTCAAGGCATTTCTTTTAACAATTCAGCTGGGGAGAAAGTGTTCCTGAATGAGAAAGGGGAAGCAACAGGTGGATTCGACATCACCAATTTGATCACTTTTCCAAACAGATCCTTTCAGAGAGTTAGAGTTGGAAAGATGGATCTACAAGCTCCAAAAGGGAAGGAATTATCCATGGATAAAGATTTGATTGTCTGGAGTCCAGCTTTTAACCAGGTATCGAATTAATGAATCCACCATGCCTTAGTCAATTAGGATCCCATACTGAACACATCTTTTTAAAAATCTAATTTCTGGGATTTTTTTAACTAAACAATGGCATATTCCTTCAAATGTTGTTGATGATCAATGACTTGTCAGATTGAAAAAGGTGATATTACAATGTAAACGCCATGGTTGCATATTTGGTATGCATTTCTATCTGAAATCAGAAAAATCAGAAACTGTTTTAAAAACCCTCCTTTTTAAAATATTTTTTGTTTGTTTGTTTATGGTAAGGTTCTTCCATTTTCTCGATGCAATGACCCTTGTTTTCCTGGGGACTGGAAGAAAGGGATTGAAGGGGATCAGTTCTGCTGCTATGACTGTGTTCCATGCCCACAAGGGAAGATTTCAAATCAAAATGGTATGGTAGGAATTCTACCATTTTTCATTAGACTTAAGCAAACTTGTATATACAAGTTTACGATGCATACAATTAATAAAATGAGTTTCATTGATTTGGAATGCCTAGATAACAAATTTCTTTGACTTTCCTCCCAGATATGGATGACTGTTTTGAATGTCCAGAAGATCATTATCCAAATAAAGAAAAGAGTGGATGTATCCTGAAACGGGTGGTGTTTCTAACTATTGAAGAACCCTTAGGAATTGGTTTAGCCTCATCAGCTCTTGGTTTCTTTTTCTTGACATCTTGGGTACTTGGAACTTTTATTAAGCACAGGGACACTCCCATTGTCAAAGCCAACAACCAGTCCCTCACCTACACCCTGCTTGTTTCTCTTCTGCTCTGTTTTCTTTCTTCTTTGTTTTTCCTCAGCCAACCTGGTAAAGTGACCTGCCTTCTCCGACAATCAACTTTTGGAACCACATTCTCAGTGGCTATTTCTAGTGTGCTGTCCAAAACCATCATTGTGGTTGTTGCTTTCATGGCCACTAAACCGGGATCTCAAATGAGAAGATGGTTAGGAAAAAAATTGGCTTTTTCTACTGTCCTTAGCTGCTCCTTTTTCCAAGTATGTATTTGTATTCTTTGGTTGTCAACATCTCCACCATTCCCTGAGTTGGACATGCATTTACAGCTCCAAGAAATTATTTTACAATGCAATGAGGGGTCAGCTTTCTTCTTTTATTTTGTATTGGGCTATATGGGTGTCTTGGCCATTGCCAGCTTTATTGTAGCTTTTCTTGCCCATAAATTACCTGACAGCTTTAATGAAGCCAAGTTCATCACCTTCAGCATGTTGGCCTTTTGCAGTGTGTGGATCTCCTTCTTTCCAACCTATCTGAGTACAAAGGGAAAAGCCATGGTAGCTGTGGAGATCTTCTCCATCTTGTCCTCCAGTGCTGCATTACTGGGATGCATATTCTTGCCAAAATGCTACATCATTGTTTTCCGGCCTGAACTAAACCAAAGGGAGCATCTCACAAAGAGAAATTAGTATAACTTGTGACTTTTCTCACTAGGAGAAATTCCTAACAAACAAGAATAGGAAGTCCTAGTGACCATAATTACATAAGGATTTCATTTAGGTAACCTGATTTTACATTTTAATGAAATAGAAAAATGAACTGAAGTACCTATTAACGTAGCTAGAGCTATTTTCAGTTGCTGATCTATTGATGATAGAAATGAAGACATTTACGTGCAATTTTCACCTCCTCACAAAATCAAAGATTGTTTTTAGTAGAATTTTCGGGAAAGAGCCTGATATTTGGGCCTTTTCCATTTCGGTTTTTCTATAATTCAAAAGTTAAAAACAGGATATTAGTTTATGTACAGACATCTCTTGTGGGAAGTGATAAATTCATACCATGAAATTCTGTTCTAAATCTTAGAGTTGGAAGTGATTTTAAAGACAAAGAAGCTCAACACTCTTTCTAGGCCAGGTTATTCTCTAGGTCCTCTGAGATTGCTATTATATCTGTATTTTCCCTCACTACCTTTGTTTCTCCTCTCATTGTTCATTTATTTTAATTTTTGATTAAGGAGATTTTGATGTCCTTAATCAAAAAAAGGAGAAAAAAATAGATCCATGAAATTATAGATCAATCAGCCTGACATCAATACCTGGAAAGATCTTGGAAAAAGATAATCAAGCAACAAATCTTCCAACACCTTGAAACAAACAAGGTTATAACCTGTAGTAGAATAACAGAATAACAGAATTGGAAGGGACTTTTTAAGTCTTCTAGTTCATTCCCTTGCTCAAGCAGCATTGATTCATCAAAAAGAGGTCATGCCAAACAAATCTTATTTCATTCTTCAACAAAGTGACTAAATCAATGGATCAATGAAATATACTTAGATATTGTGACTTGGGCTACATGTATATCATAGCTTTTGCCAGCTTTATGGTGGCTTTTGTTGTCCATAAATTACCTGACAGCTTTGATGAACCCAAGTTCGTCACCTTCAGCATGTTGGTCTTTTGCAGTGTTTGGATCTCCTTCTTTCCAGTCTCCCTGAGCACAAAAGTAAACGCCATGGTAGCTGTGAAGGTCTTCTCTGTCTTGTCCTTCAGTGCTGCATTACTGGGATGTGTGACTGGGGCTACATGTATATCTTAGCTCTTGCCAGCTTTATGGTGGCTTTTGTTGCCCATAAATTACCTGACAGCTTTGATGAAGCCAAGTTCATCACCTTCAGCATGTTGGTCTTTTGCAGTGTTTGGATCTCCTTCTTTCTAGTCTCCCTGAGCACAAAAGGAAACACCATGGTAGCTGTGGAGGTCTTCTCTGTCTTGTCCTTCAGTTCTGCATTACTGGGATGCATATTTTTGCCAAAATCTACATCATTGTTTGCTGGGCTGACATCAACCATAGGGAGCAACTCACAAAGAGAAATTAGTATAACATGTGATCTTTCTTGCCCAGAGAAATTAGTGACAAAAAAGAATAAAGCACTACATAAATATAGTAAGAACTGTTTTTGTCATTTTATTAATGTGTATTGAGCATAATATTATATGATAGCAGGTTTGAATATTTTAGGGCTCTTGAAATGTAGAATGTATTGAGTTTGTGAATCCTGTACATTTAACTGCATTTTGAAATAGGTGTTCATGCTGATTCATAACCATTCATTCTATCAATAAATCCATTTCCAGAGCAACCTGTTATCATATATTAATAATATGGGAAATGTAGTGAAATGAAATGTATTCTTCCTTCTGTCTCATCCTTCCTTCAATGTGTATGCTGACCAATGACCATAACAAAGAGTGATTTGAATGGGTTTACAATAAGAAGTGTGGCATTTTTCAAGAAAATCACCTAAAATTCAGCACAAGTCCTAGAAAACATGTACAGCCCTCTCTGATATAGGGAGGAACTACAAACATGAAAAAACCCAAAGAAAATTTTGAATATTCACTTGATGTTGATAATAGATAGGTATATAAGTATGTAGGTAGAAATGTATGTAGGTAGGTAGGTAGGTAGGTAGGTAGGTAGGTAGGTAGGTAGATAGATAGATAGATAGATAGATAGATAGATAGATAGATAGATAGATAGATAGATAGATAAACAAACCCTATGGACAGGGCAAGTGGCCTAAATTATAATGCACATGCAACCCTAATTGAGGAAGAAACTCGTTACTCTGGACTACTCTGCAAGTGATACTTCCCCTGTTCTCATCATTGGTAGTATGATGTCCCACATACTTTACCAGTTGTATATATAGCACCACCCCTGGAGGGAGCGCTATAGTCTTGACCCTCTTGGCCCCCTCTTTGGTTGGCTGCCGACCCAAGAGGTCTCTCACATTGGCACCTCTGCCTAAGAGGGCATGTAGCATGGTGATGTTCAGTCACAATTGTCAGCCATGCCCATGGGGTGGTGATGGTTAATCTCTTTTGATGTAACTCACGTGGGATGATGATAGTTTTCCTCAGGCAGTAAGACTGACAGGAGACAATGGTAGTCAGGTCCTGGTAACAGCAGCTGGTGTACAACAGTAGTAGTCAGTCCCTAATAACAGCAACCTTTTTAGAATGATGTTAGCCAGTCTATGATAGTAGCAGCTTGCCTATGACGATGGTAGCCAGTCTCTGGTGATAGCAACTTGCCTAAGCCAATGATTGTCAGTCTCTGGTGACAGCAGCTTTCCTAAGACAATGTTAGTCAGTCTCTGGTAACAGCAACTTGCCTAGAGCGATGGTCGTCAGTCTCTGGTAACAGCGACTTGCCTAAACCAATGGTAATCAGTCTCTGGTAACAGCAACTTGCCTGGACCAGCCTGGGACACAGAGAGGCAATATTTTTTAGAGAATGTTTGTTGTGGGTATGTGTATGTATGTAGATGAATGGTGGCCCTGTTATGTATAATTTTTTTTATTGTATTTAGGTCATATGAATGTGAATATTTTTATTTTTATGTATATAAATTGAGTGTGAATGTGTACTGAGTGTTTGGGATATGAGAATAGTGGAGTCAGGGGCGGAGCCTGGTACCCCCTCTGCTGAGTGCAATAGCAAAA